>NC_135905.1:3723093-3823514 GCF_964194155.1 Cetorhinus maximus
ATAGCCCTTGCAGTTCTTTTAGTTTTAGTTTGGGCGCTGGGCCTTACGAAAGTATAATTTGCAGAAGCCCCCACGTCTCAGCTTCAGTGCCACCTGCTCTGTGGATTAATTCTCAGATTCATGCTTTTGTGGCACCTGGGTGAGATCAAAGAATTCACATGGCCTCAACTCTCAGTATTCCTGACCCCATTACAGGATGGTTTTCTCCAGACTTTTCCCTGCATTGCAACAGTTTCAAGCTCTTTCATTAGTTGTCAAATGTATTAGGATGCCCTGAGTCTGTAAAAATCGAGGTATAAATGCTCATTTTTACTTTTTGATTGCTGGCAGCCATTTAGTTTATTCTGATCACTAAGTAACGTTATTCTATTAAGGTAGGTGTGCACAGTGGACTATATAGGACCACAGAAAATGTGTGTGACGGCTGGACTTAGCCAGAAGCATGCTCATGTCCCAGCCAGAAGATTGCCTACTCCACACAATGCGGGCTAACGCTATAGTGCAGTATTGAGGGAGTGTTATATTGTCAGATGTGCCTGTTGTTTGGCTAAACAGTGAAACTGAGGCACCGTCTGTTCCCTTGGTATGATCTAAAAGATCCCATGGCATTATTTGAAGACCCTGTGGTGTTTTATCGATGTCCTGGCCAGCATTTACTCTTATAATCACCAAAAACAGATTGCTCATTAATCTTACTCTTGTTTGTGGAACCTTGATGTGTGCAAACTTAGCTGCTGTGCTCACCTACGTTACAGCAGTGACTACATGTCAGATGTACCTCATTGGCATGTCCTGATGTGAAAGCTACTGTGTTAATGTATGTAAATGCTTTATTTAAATTCCTGCTCCCAATTATTTGTGTTGCTAATGATAACAGATCTGGGTGTTCTGATTGAGGTTTTACCCACCATTGAGAGAAAACCAGAAATTATAGCCTTTGCAAACCTCAAATCCACAAAATTCACAGAATAAGCCACAGAGGTAGAATTGGGGGAAGCAAGTGTTTTGTGCGGGCTCCTGGTTTGTGTCAGGTTTAATGGTTAGAAATGGTCAATGGTACAGTTGCCGCTTGTCTTGAGAAACTAAAGAAAATGATGAAATATGCAGTAGTTGTGTTTAACATGGAGAGATTCTGTTGCAGGCCCATCTGCTTTGGGAATCTGTTTACTTTTAATTCTATAATTATGGTTTGGTGACTTTGCTCCTGTTGTAGAACATTTGTAGTGAATTACTTGTGCTGAAGCAGAGCTCTTGTTTACAAAATACCAAACAATCACAATGGCCCAGTGCTTGTGGGTAATACAGTCTGATGTGGGACTAGAAAGTTAATGTATTTTCCATATTTTTCAGTTTTGACCAATTCCTTACTTTACAAAGACCAATATTTGGAGGGGACGTTTTTAAAACTAGAAAATACTGGATTTAAAACTTTTCACTTAAAACTTCCCGTGTTTTCTGAAATTGTCACTTCTGCTTTCCAGAGAGGAGCCCGTTTGGTCAAGTGTCCCTCTTGCTAGGCTGAAACTAACTGGATTCAGAACCCCCACTCCCAGAGCAAAGCAGATCATGTTGCCTGGAAGATTTCCATGCCAAATCTGTGGTGTGGTTTTCCAGGGTTGTGCAGCACTTTGGCTGGTTTGGAGTCAGTCTGTGCTGCTTGATGAGCGGCTACAGGACCTTTCCCAAAAATGACGCTTCAGGATGAAAGAGCCACATGGGATTGTCTCAGTCCTGGCAGTAAAATTTATAACTCAAATTAAGGGAGCGGCCATTGCTTTTATTCGATACAATGAGGGAGTCGTCTGAAACTTTTTAATACCTCCCGCTTGTCCTTAGTTTTTGCTACTCTGGTTGAAAGCAGTAAAAGCGTTTTTGATTCTGAAAACATCGGTGAATTACCAGAGACATAAAAAAAAACAGAATTACCTGGAAAAACTCAGCAGGTTTGGCAGCATCGGTGGAGAAGAAAAGAGTCGACGTTTCGAGTCCTCACGACCCTTCAACAGAACTGTTCTGTTCTGTTGAAGGGTCGTGAGGACTCGAAACGTCGACTCTTTTCTTCTCCACCAATGCTGCCAGACCTGCTGAGTTTTTCCAGGTAATTCTGTTTTTGTTTTGGATTTCCAGCATCCACAGTAGTTTTTAGTTTTTTGTTTTTACCAGAGACATACTTGAGTGAGGATCTGTACTGTCAGCAGAGATGGGGTGAATATGGAGGGAGGAACGATAATACTGAGGACGCCTGATTGTGTTTTTTCAGAATAGCAAACTGAAACCCTTTTTATTTCTCAAAATTTAAGTGCAAAACCAGCGTGCCCCAGATACCAGTAGTATTGTATTCTGGGAGCAGATGGTTTGCATTATTTTACATAAATGGTCTGTCAGTATTGTTTTTTTCATTTCGTGCATACGAAACACAGGCTTCAGTTTTTGAATATCGGAGAAACAAGAACATCGCATAAACAAGTTTATCACATGCAAACTGTGCTTAAACATGAAGTGGGCAGCTTATAATTACTGAAAACGGAGGCAGATGAACCATTGGATATTGTTCACATAGTTCAGTATTTTTTCCTGAATTTCACTCAAGTACTTTATCATAAATTTTTACTTTGCTGTGCTCTCTGAATCAGTTCATATTTATACTCGTGTGATTTTCTTTCAAATAGTTCAACATATTTCTCTTGTCTGTGTCACCAAAGTCATTCAAATTAGCCACAGGCCAGCAGCAAGAAATGTAGCTAGCCGTTGAAGTTCACTTCAATAAGCCACAAAGGCCAGACATTCCCAAGTCTGATTCTAGCTCTGCTGAGTTAGCTGATCTTGGCTGGGGCAGCAGGTGAGGTGCTACTATTAGCTCCAACATCCCTGTGCCAGGCGGGAGGGGGGTGTGGGGTGTGGGAGAGGAGGAATGAGGCAGAGTTCCAGCTTCTTGAGGCTGTCTAGAGACCCTACTGGAAAATGTGTGTTAGAACAGGATTCGGCTTTGCCATGATCAAGTCGCTTTGCCAACACTCACTGTCCGTGATCAGAGGGTGCCCAGCGCCTGTGGAAGAGGATCCAAATGAGTACCACCCGCTTCACAGGGAATTTTAATTACTATTTTTAAAAAAATTATTGCATGTTGGGAGAACACCCATTTTGACTGTCAAACATGCATCTTCTTCAACCTAAAACTAAACTGACCTGTTGTTCAAGGCATTATTGTTTGTGGGATCTTGTGTGTCATATGCAAAATCTTGAAAGAATGAAAAGAAAATTAAATTGCTCACACCTTTTGGGGAAAATGGTAAGGTTGCCCGCTTTTCTGTGGCTTACTGGCAAAAGGTTTGTGGCATGATAGGATCATTACAATGTACAATAACATGTCTGAAGTTGACCATAACATTGTGACTTAGAATACTTTCTGCACTATGGTTATCTGAAGACTTAATGTTCTTCAAACCCTGGATTTGTTTTGATACTTCCCTTCTGGGAGCTGTAGCTCATTCAGTTGAAGGGAATGCAACAACAACTTGGAAAAGGCTGTACCTCTTAAAGTTATGAGGGTTTCTTTGTTTCTTCCAGTTATTTGAAAATTGGCTCCAAATTGAATTATTCAACTGTTAATTTATTGTTAACAGCTTTAGTTCAGAGTGACAGAATAAGTTAGAGATGGGAAAATGATTTGAGTTGTTTTTCAAAACAAAGACTAAGCTGCAATAGAATTCTGAAAGGTAAACATTACACCGTGACAGAAGAGAATTACAGACAACAAAGCATTCTTTGTTTGTGTCTTGTTGGAGCATGTAATTAATACAGCTCTATGGGGAAGGGTTCACAGTTTGCAGGGAAAAATAGAGAATCGTGGAACTTCAGATTAGGCAGGGGTTTGGGAAAGAACCTTCCTGCTTGGATAAGGCACCTCCCCCAGCGAGTAGCTTTGTGGTTTGGAAGATCATCTTGCCCTCACAGTTGAGTGCTGCCTTGATAACTCGTTATTGTCTCCTTTATACTTTCCAGGTCTCTTGCAGAGAATAGTTTTGTCAGGAAAGTAATTTGTCAACAGGCCCACAATCTCTCATACCAACAGATCATAAATTTCCAAAATGGTTAGTAGATGTAAAAATGGTTGCATGATTTAAAAAAAACTTTAAATTTAATAAGTAATAAAATGTGGGTGGTCCAAATTGCAAGAGTCCTTCTGCTTCATACTCCAAATAAAGGTTTCTTTCCATTTCCTTCAGTTTCTAGTGTGACTGCGTGTGCTAGTGTGGGTCAGGGGTTCAACACTACTACCTGATCTTAGTTTCTAGAGTAGCTAGGCTCAGGGACTGGAGAAGGCCCTTCATACTGGTGGTCATGTTGACTGGTCGTTGTCTTGCATGTTCCATGGATTTGTTGGAGGACGGGGATGGTTTGTGCTGAATAAATGGAGTGTAGACTGTTTCAGGTGGAGGTCATGTGCCCATTGTTCTGATGGGCATATATCCTACATGTGCCTCAGCTGTAAGCGTGTTGTGTGTAGGACTGCACTTGTCGGCTTCACATTGTTAAATAATGCCCACTGGCTGGGGCACTAACTCCAGAAAATTCATAGAATTACAACACCGAATCAGGCCATACCAGGAGGATCTTTCCTCTTTTGGGGGAGACTAGAACGAGCGGACACTACCAATAAGAAGTGATGTGAGGAGAAGTTTTTTCTGAGGGTTGTTTGTCTGTGGGATTCTCTTTCCCAGAAAGCAGTGGAGGCTGGCTCATTGAATTCAATCAAGGCTGAGTTAGATAGATTTTTGATAGACAAGGGAGTCGGGGTTATGGTGGGCACACAAGAAAGTGGAGTTGAGACCACAGCTAGATCAGCCATGACCTTATTGAAGGGCCGAATGGCCTACTGCTGCTCCCAAGTCTGATGTTCCATTCAGCCTTCATTCAGTTCATGCTGGCATTAATGCTCCATTGAGCCTCCTCTCATCCTTCCTCATCTAACTTTATCATTATAATCCTTTCTTCCTGTCTTTTTTGTATGCCTATCTAGCTTCCTCTATAATTAACCTATACTATTTGTCTCCCTGTGGAAGTGGGTTCCATATTCCCACCATTCTCTGAGTAAAGAAGTTTCTTCTGAATTTCTTGTTTGGTTTCTTGCTGACTGTCTTCTGTTGATGGTTTCTATTTTGCTCTGCTCCACATATGGAGAAACACTATCTATCAAAACTTTCATAACTTTACAGACTTATTAGTTGCCCTTCAACCTGCTCTTTTCAAGAGGAAAGCCCTTCTGGACAGGTATTGTCCTTGTAACTCTTTTTGCACCCTCTCCAGTGCCTTGATATCCTTTCTGGTGGTAACCAGAATTGTACATAGCACTCCAAGGTTCGAAACAAGTTTAGCATTACTTCTCTACTTCTCAGTTCTGTCTCTCTAGAAATAAACCCTTGTGCTTGGTTTGCTTTTTTAATGGCCTTCCTAATGTGTAACAACTTTTTGTGCTTTTTATGTATTTTAACTCCCAGACCCTTTGCTCCTCATTTAGATTTTTACTTTCCAAGTAATGTAACCTCCTTATTTACAAAATGTACTACCTAACATTTACCCAAGCTCATTTAATTCCTAAATTAATTTCAATATTCTGTAATTTATCTTACTATCTTCCTGTAATTTGCTCTGGTCCTCCTCAATGCAGATCACCATGCTCAATTTGGTGTCATCCACAAATTTAGAAATTGTTTCTGATTCTAAAAAATGAATAAAAGTCGTGGACAGCAGTGGTCTAAGTACTGATTCGTGTGGGATCACACTGCCAAGCCTTTACTCCTGCTGTCAGCTTTCTCTCTTGCAGCTAGTTCACAATCCATTTTGCTAATTGTCCCCTGAGTCCATATGCACGGATCTTATTCATTAGTCTATTATGTGATACCTTACTGAAGACCTTTTGGAAATGTTATACATCTCCTGAATTGTCCTTTTCTACTCCCTCTGTTGCCTCTTCAAGGAATTCAGTGAGGTTTCCCTTCTGCAATCCATGTTAACTATTCGTTATTATTTTTGGTTTCTGGATGTTTTCTTGTTTTCCCTTTTAATAGGGATTCTATTATTTCTCCTGCTACCAGTGTTATGTGGTAGCTTGCTGGGCGTATTCACTTTCCCTTCTCAAAAGTAGCTATAATATTAGTTACCCACCAGCCCTCTGGTACTACACTTTTTTCAAATGAATTATTAAATATGCATCATAGCGCCTTTGCTTTCTCTTCCTTAGTTTCTTTTAGAATGCGTGGAGTGGAAGGATGTGCAGAGTGTGAGAGAAGCACCCAGCTGGAGACTGTTAACAATCAGATTTGTACAGTTGAGTTCAATGGAAATATTGGGGAGAGGTGAAGAGAAGAATCCTTTCCATGAATGATTAAAACCAAAACTATTTAAATATCTCCCGATCTGTAAAGTGAAATTTCACCTTCAGGAAACTCTTCATATCGGTTCCACCTCTATCAGCATCTATCTACTGATGAATACTGATCATTTCTGATTAAGGATTAGCTTAATTTTCTGAGCTCACTTCACTGGTAATCCCAACCTTGTGACCCAGCTAGTTGGGGCATAAATTGGCCTTATTTTGTCATGTGTGACAGGAGCAGGTTCATGCAAGTCAAGGGCATGGAAGAGTTGCAACCTCGGTCTTTAAACTTACTGGAATGCTTGGGTAAATTCAGCTCAAAGAAAACCCCCTCCCACTGTCAGGCGGCAGGAAAATGGTGGCAAAAATTATGGTGTGCTTTCATAACTTCTGACTTGCCCCATGATGACAGTGAGAGATTAAATCTACCTGCTTAACTTTCCACATTCGGTAATTTAAAATTCTGATGTTTTGGGTTCTGTAACAGCGAAATGTATCAGTGTTTGGGATGATTTTAAAGGGCATGTGACCGAATCCCTTTAATTTTATGCCTCGTCCTATAGTGGGCAGCTTTGATGAGATGCCACTACTCAGAAAACTTATGAAAACGGTAGTTTTGTCCTGATGTTTATAGGTGGTATGAAAGAATTTCTGTTTACCTGGCAACTTCCTATGCCCTCAAAGTTTTAACTGGTTTGCTTTTTGAAATGGGGTCAGTGATTTTTAAGAAAATGTGGCAGCCCATTTACAAAGGGTCCCACAAACAACCAATGAGATGAATGATCAGTTAGTCCTTTTTTTGGTTCTGTTAGTTGAGGGAAGAGTGTTCGCCAGGATACAGGCAGAACCCCCTGCTCAAGGTGCTTGAACCTAAAGTCTCTAATCAGTGGAGAGCACTGAGTTAAGCCAACACTTGTAAGGGAGCATTGTGTATTTTGGATGCTTATGGTATTTCAGCCCTCTACACCTTATAGCTGATGTACTGCATTATGCCTGGGTCTCAAAAAAGCATAAAATAGCCCAGACTGCATTGATTTGATTGGTTAGGGTGTTGAGCTGATAAAAATTCTTTTAAATTCCAGGTCTTTAGTCTTAGTATTGTGGGATTTAAGATGTTTTATCTTTTAAGTTCTGCTTTCCATTCTCCAGTTATTATAAATGCTGCAACCTCTTTTCCGACCTGTTCTTTTGCTGTTGCCCAGAGTATGATTCACTCATGTCATTTAAGCAGGTACGTTCTCCTAATTGCTCCTGGAGGGAATCACTCAATCTGTCCTAGGTTTAGTGGGTGGGAGGCGGGTTAAACGTTGTGCCGTTAGACACTGATGTTGCTAGGATAGAGCACAGTGGTGGGCATGAAAATTTTTTGTTTTCTGACTACTTGAATTTTAAAAAACACCCACTTACAATTTTAGATGCTGCCAAATTGTAGGTAGTGCCTGGAGGGAGCACTTTTGAGCTATGTGACACCATGCTTAAAGCACTGGATTATGTAATTTCCTGTTAGCAGTGTTACTGAGGGAGCAATTTGAGGCAGTGAATAAAGAACATTTAATATTGGGGGATTTGCATTTTTTAATGTATTGGTTGCAGCAGGAGTGAGTTCAGCCCTTCTGCCCACTTGAGCCCCAATGGTGTGTGGAGAAGTTTACGTGTTGGTGCTCCTAGTCAGCTCCATTTCTATTTCTCTTATTACGCAGACTTGCTACCTTGAATTTGGCAGGACTGGCAGCCTGCCAAAGGCATTCTGTCACCACGCTGCTCACCCATTGGTGGATACATCCTAATTTCATCAAAATTAAAGCAGCACTGAGAGCAGACTTCCAAGCTGCCTGTACAGCCATGCTCACGTGGACACATCACAGAAGGACGCAACAACTGCTGGCTTCCGTTTGAATCACTCGCCAGACAAGGCAAAGAAAATATTTCGGATTGAGATTGCATTGAAACTTAAATACTAACTTTGGGTTGAAGCTGCCTCTCAGGCTCATTACCTGAATGTTACAATTCCACAGAGTTTTAATCTTGCTTCATAGTTTTTGAATTCATTGCGATGTGGGCGTCGCTGGCTAGGCCATGTTTATTGTGCATCCCTAATTGCCCTTGAGAAGGTGGTGGTGAGCTGCCTTCTTGAACCGCTACAGTCCATGTAGTGTAAGTACACCCACAGTGCTGTTAGGGAGGGAGTTCCAGGATTTTGACCTACTGACAGTGAAGAAACGGCAGTATATTTCCAAGTCAGGATTGTGAGTGGCTTGGAGGTTGTGGTGTTCCCATGTGTTTGCTGCCATTGTTCTTTTACGTGGTAGAGGTCACGGGTTTGGAAGGTGCTGTCGAAGGAGCCTTGACGAGCTCCTGAAGTGCATCTTGTAGATGGTACACACTGCTGCTACTGTGTGTTGATGGTGGAGGGAGTGAATGTTTGTGGATGTGGTGTCAATCAGGTGGGCTGCTTTGTCCTGGATGGTGTGACAATCTGTCCTAGGTTGTTGTGGGAGCTGCATTCATCCACGCAAGTGGAAAGTATTCCATCACACTCCTGACTTGTGGCTTGTAGATGGTAGACGGGCTTTGGGGAGCCAGGAGGTGAATTACTCCCTGCAGGATTCCTAATCTCTGACCTGCTCTTGTAGGCACAGTATATATATGACTAGTCCAGTTCAGTTTCTGGTCAGTGGTAACCCTAGGATGTTGTTAGTCTCAAAATACTACTAAATATAATTCATGGTGTGTGGTTTGGTAGGTTTTTCCTTTGCAGTAGGAGCAGGGGAATATTCAGTAATTAAACTTTGCGCCGACAACTTAAACACCATGGCAACAGTTAGATGCTTAGCCTTTTCTGGTGTGCAACTTTACATTTCTGTTGTTGAGACAAATAACTTAGCGAGAACATCACAGCCTGTGCCTCGATCTGTCCTAACTTGATGTCCACATATGTACCCACTTTCTAGGAGAGGCTAGTAAATAGCAATCAATGGTGGGAGCCTTGCCCTATTTCTGACCCTTTAGATTTTGCACTAGATATTCTCTTCCGTGCAGCATCATGAATCACTCAACAGAAATTGCATCTCCTATGATCTCAGTTGATGTTTATTGCCTGCTATCTAGTTAAACAATAGTGACCCAGAGATTATAACATTTTTAGTCGTAGAATCCTTATTTTCTTGCACATGTCGGCAGTTGTACTTTTGCCTGTCTCATCACAGGCATTCTCTCGCCTTTGGGAAAGGTGGACTGAAAAGCACTCGACAAGACGATTGTAAACCAGCAAACTGGTTTATTTTACGTGACTCAAAAAGTACGAGACCCATCCATGAAAGTAATAAAAGCGCAAATTCAACTGATGCCTCTGGGAAAACAGGACTTTCAGGGAGGCTAACCTTGAGCTTACTGGCCCTTAACAGAACGGTCAATGGTTGTTTACTATTGTAGTGCCTTAATTGGATAGGGATGAGAACCTTATAAGAATTTAACAGGAGTGAGGGGTGGTGGTTTGGTCCACCAAGCTGTCAGTCAAAATGATCACCTTGATTGAAATGCTTCCCTTTTGAGAGAGGAGCAGCAGACATCCAGATGTTTAAGTTAAAGCTCCAGCCGGACACGATGAATGGCCCAGTGCATGACTGTTAGGTGCAGTGGGAAAATCATTATCACAATTATGTGAAATACATAAAATAATAATGAATAATTCCTGTTGTTAGCAAATTAACATTCCCAAATACTTATCAGCAGTTTGGCTTCGAGTCTGCTTTATTTAAACAAGGTGTCTTTAACATTGTAAAAAACACTACAAGTAAAAAAAAAATCTGCACTGGGAAGATCCAAAATATTGCAGTGGTATTTCCCTCCATTATGACATACAAGGGAGATTTCTTCGTTCTGAAGTTACCAAAATTAATTACACTTAATAACGCACAGGTCTCAGCATGTTGCTGAAGCGCATTTTATACTAATTGTTGTTTTGGTTCCCATTTGTTGAAGATAACATTTACTAGTGAGCGACTAAATGTTTAAATATTTTGGGCCTTGGAAAAAGTGGGGATCCCTCAATTTTTATTTAAACTATTTTAAAAAGAATTGTGCCAACAATTTGTGTGGGGGTTTTGGTAACTTTTTCTCCCCTTTGGAAGCATGGACCTTAGCTACAATAGAGTCCCATGGGCACCTGGAAAGCCCCCTTTATAGAATTTAACAGCACAGAAGGAAGCCATTTCATCTATTCCACACTCAGAAAGAGCCATCCAACTACTTAGTCCCTTTCCTTTTTTCATAGTTTTTCATTTTCCTTTTTCAAATTCTTAGTGATTCTGCTTCCACGATTTTCATTGAGCACTAGTACACTGTTCTTTGCCCTTCAACCAATTTTCTATCTGTGCTCCAGACACCCCTCAATATTATCTGCCTTAATTTTATCAATAGGCCTTCTCTGTGGCACAGTATCAACTCTCGTTGAAAATCTGCACACAATGCTCGTCGTATTTCCTTTGAGAACCTCATTAATTTCTTTAAAAGTTAACTTGCCTTTTATAAATGTGTGATGGCTGTCCTTGATTAAATCATGTCTTTCTAAGTAAGTATTAATTTTGTCTTTATATTATGGTCTCTGGAAACCTACCTTTTACTGCTCTTGGGCTACCTAGTTTATAGTTTCTCAGCTTATCCCTTTCTCCATTGAGCAAATGGAATGCTTTGGCAGGTTTCTAATCCTGTGGTGTAACTTTCAATCATCCTTGGTTAATTAATGACTAGTCATCAAACCAACTATTTTCTCTCCTCCTTCCCTCAACAATATAGGTTGAATTCTACCAACTTTTTCTGTACTTATCTATAATTAATCTGGCTAATTACTCAACTTCATCCTTTTGTATCTTTCATTCTTACTCCCACAAACTTCTCTGAAACTTGGAAGCACTGTGAACTGTGAGGATGATAGTGTAGTAATTCAAAAGGATATGGGCGGGCAAGTGGCAGATGAAATTTAATACAGAGAAATGTGAAGTGATTCATTTGGTAGGAAAAATGTGAAGAGACTATATAAAATAAAGAGTGCAATTCTAAAGGGGATGCAGGAGCAGAGTAACCTGGGTATTTCTGTGCAAAAGCTGTTGACAGCAGGACAGGGTTAGAACGCAGTTAATAAAGCATACAGTATCTTGGGTTTTATTAATAGGGGCATAGAGTACAAAAGCATGGAAGTTATGTTGAACTTGTAAGGAACACTGGTTCAACCTCAACTATATTGCAGCAGTTCTGGGTGCTAAACTTTACGAAAGATGTGAAGACGTTAGAGCATAGAAAAGATTCACAAGAATGTGAAGAAGGGGTGTGGAATTTCATTTACATAGATTGGAGAAGTTGGGAGTGCCCTCCTTTGGGGTAGAAGGCTGAGAGGAGATTTGATGGAGGTATTCACAATCGTGAGGGGGTCTGGACGGATTAGGTAGGGGTCAGAAATGTTGCTATTGGTGGAAGGATCGAGAACCAGAGGACATAGATTTAATGATAACATGAGGAAAAACTTCTTCTCACAGCGAGTGGTTAGATTTGGAATGCACTGCCTGAGAGTGTGGTGCAGGCAGGTTCAATTGAGGCATTCAAAAGAGGATTAGTTTAGACTGTTATTTGAAAAGGAAGAATGTGCAGAATTACAAGGAGAAGGCAGGGGAGTGGAACTAGGTGAACTGTTCCAAAGGAGAGCTGGGGCAGATACGATGGGGCAAATTGCAGCCCCTTTTTGCTGTCACAATTGTGTGAAATGTTACAGGTTAGACAGTGACATTCAGTAGACTGTTGTACCATGGGGCTCTCGAGCTGATCATGGTCCTGTTGCCACCTGAAGTTTGTATCTGTGCACGTGCACTTACTTCTCTCTTTCAAAAGCAAAAATACTGGCCAGTTGGGATCATTGAGTTGGAGTTAACAAATTACCTCAGTGACCCTGGAGTGCGGGAAGGGGAAAATCAGCCATGGCTCTTGTTTCTGATTATTATCCAATTCATGTCATTTAAAGACTTTTAAACCAGGCTTTGGATCAAGCCATGTTTTATTTTTAGCTTCCTCCCTCCTTTAAGACCTGATCCTGCTGCGGATACAAGGGTCACAGCAGTAACCTAGCTAGCAGATGAAATGTTACAGTAGCAGCTTATTGCAGTCGCTGCATAGATTGGGCTGGAAGGTTAACCATTGGGAAATAAGTCTCCTGACAAACCATACAAACAAACTGAAAATACAATTATTTGCTGTCAATGTATAGACTGAACTGGAAGAATGTCATTTTTATAATAAACTGGTAGTGTAACCATTTAAATATTCAGACATTGCAGATACTTTCCACCCCACTTTTTAAGGGAAGAGTCTTCTGATCTTTTTTAAGGGTTAATTATTGTGCTTATTAAGGCGAACATGTCAACACTGAGGAATGAAATATTGTAAATATTAATATTTTGCATCATTGGTTTATTCCACCATGGGGATTCCCCAGTCTATTTCTGAATTAAATGTAAAAATAGATGCAGCCACTTCTACTTTGCTTCAACAATGCTTGTAGGGCACTTCTGCACTATGGGCCTTTGCCCATTAGGACCTGGGGATAGGGCAGGGAAGTGGGACTGGTTTAGTTGCTCTTTCAGAGAGGTGGCACGGACACAACAAGCCTAGTGCCCTTTTTCTGTGCTGCAACCATTCTGTGATTCAATATATAGCAGTTACTTTCACACCATTCGTTTTGGTTTTATTTTGAACCCACAAGCGTAAAGCGTTTGCCTAATCCATTGTGCCAATTCCTTTGACAAACATTTAAAACAATGTCTTGGTAATCTGTAGGAGTGATCGAATGGCCTCTCTGTCCTTGGATTGTGCAAGGGAAAATCACCCAGGCTTCCTGCTCTTGATAACTATCCAATTTGTGTTGTTTAAAGAGTCCTGGGTTGGTGTAGGATTGGTGTGTTGTAATTGGGTTAGCTAGAGGGAGAAAGTCATCCAGAGTTCCTTTGTTGCTTGATCACTATCCAGTGATCTTTGTTGAAGAGGGGGAACAGTTAGTAACCTGCTCAGACTAGTTGATTGAAATTATGTGCTGAATGGACCATTGTGCACAAGCTCTGGTGTTTGAGGAGTTATCCCCAGCATACCAACAGCTAAGGAAAGAATCCTGAAGCAGCACATTTAAACATGAACTCTTCGTCAGTATTTCTGGTGAATATTCAAAATAGATCTTCAAGGGAGATGGTCGTATCAGCAAACTCGAGAGAGAGAGAGAGAGAGATTGTTAATACGTAGGATAAGATTAACAGGGGTTTAATGAGAGGTGTGGTGGGATATGATGTTTTCTTGACTGACTGGACCTATTGACGTGTTGTTTTCTGAGCTTGTACATGGGCAGTTCTTCCACAGCTACAACTTTCTGGACTCACCCCCATGCTCTGCAATAGACAAAATAAAAAACGAGTGGGGCTGGGGGCTGCATAAATTGTTGGTAAAGATTTGAAGCTAATCCCTGTTTGGCAGGGAGGGCTTCCTTTGAACTTGTCTGGCATCACTTGGCATGATCTATGTTTCAACTTCAATTAAAATAGAGGAAAGGTTCTTTTGGTGTAGATGAGGAAAGGAATAGTAAGGACGCAAAAGCTGTGACAGGCTTCAGACAACCAGAAATACATGAATGAAGGAATAAAAGTTTGCTAGGATCAGATTTAAGTGCTTTATCATTGGGCTCATTTAATACATTGGTGCCAGTAAACTACAGGAAAACATTTATACTTCAAATCATATTAATTTTTCCTGTGCTTTAGGAATCTCTGGCTTCCTTGACTATTTTTTAATTCATTCACGGGATGTGAGTGTCACTGGCCAGGCCAGCATTTATTGCGCATCCCTAGTTGCCCTTGAGAAGGTGGTGGTGAGCTGCCTTCTCGAACTGCTGCAGTCCCTGTGGTGTAGGTACACCCACAGTGCTGTTAGGGAGGGAGTTCCAGGATTTTGATCTTTACCCCAAGCTGCTCTCACCACTAATGACAGACCTTAACTTCTAAGGTTTCACCCTAGTATTTGAGCATATACACCAGAACTATGGCATCACACTTTTCTGAATAGATGTGCCTTGTTGCTGCGTGCCATCTGTCACCCTGCTGTCCTCAATTCCGAAAGACATTGTTAACTAAATGCAACAGTATTAGCATTGCTGCATGTGCTTTTTAGTTGGTTTACACTAACAAGAAATAGTGTAGTGGTAGTTAACAAATACTAAAACTACAGTAGAATTGACACATTTGATGGCACTGGAGCCCCTCTCTCCCCCACCCTGTGATTCCCTCAGTGACCCCCGTGATTCCCTCAGTGACCCCAGGATTCAGCGCCCTCAATCAGAGGGGATATCTCAAATTCAGTTTGCAGTCTCAACACAATCTTGCAAAGATAAAATCTGGATGTTTCATTTCAAGTAGACGTATAGTAGGAAGATTACGTCCTTAGTCTTCACTGAAACTTTAGTGATAAATCCAGGTATGATTTATACTGGTATGATTTGAGCAACACATGGTGGAGATTTTTAGGCTTGTGCAAGTGATCACTGATTGGATATGTGGTCACAGATGACAGATATCATGTCCAGGCTCTTAATTTGTGATTTTTCCTTTTAAAAGCGCGATTTGTTGTTGTTAACATGCACGTAGTCAAACTTGCATTATCTTCATCCTGACCTTAGTCTTTCCCTGGCATCTGAATTAGGTTAGGACAGCTGCAGTGTGAAATTCAGCTCAGCCAGGGACAGAATAAAATGACCCCTTGAAGATCAGACATTTAATTTTGCTAGAGTCCTTGTTCTACTGAAGTAAAAGGCGATTTGATTGAAATACAAGATCCTGAGGAGTCTTGACAGGATGGATGTGGAGATGATGTTTCCTCTTGTGGAAAAATGTAGAACTAGGGTCGCCCGTTTAAGATGAAGGTGAGGCGAATTTTTTTCTGAAGGTCATGAGTGTTTGGAACTCGCTTCCTGAAAAGGCAGTGGAAGCAGAGTCTTTGAATATTTTTAAGACAGAGGTGTTTCTTGGTAAGCAAGAGGATGATAGGTTATCAGGGGTAGGCGGGATGCAGTTTCGAGGTTACTATCATGATCTTATTAAATGGTGGAGCAGGCTTGAGGGGCCGAATGGCTTAATGCTCCTTGTTCATATGTTCGTACATCCTGAGACAGAAGTAAACCAGCCACTGGAGGTATTGCCTGTCTAGGGAGCATGTGGGTTTTAGCATTCCTATTACAACACTGTAATGTGAATGGGAACTGAAGGCATGAGTGTGATGAAAGCTCTGCTTTGGTTCATAAAGGGTCCAATATTCACACTCTGCTTAAGCTGGGATTGACTTTATGTAGAACTTACAGCACAAAACCAGACCATTCGGCCAACTTGTTAATGCTGCACACGAGCCTCCTCGCATTTCTCTTTATCTCACCCTGTCATCATATCCTTTTATCCCTTTCTCCCTCATGTTTATTTACTTTCTCCTTTTATGCATCTATGCATTTCTTCTCAACTGCTCCTTGTGGTAGCAAGTTCAGCATTCTCACCACTCTTTGGGTAAAGAAGTTTCTCCTGAATTCCTTATTGGATTTATTGCTGACTGTCTTGAACTTATTGACTGAAGGATACTAAGCAGTAATACTGAACTTTCCTGGAAGAGGTGGCAATAATAGTGTGAAAATTCATTTAGTAGATGTTGACAGTCTCTCTCTTGAGTTTTGAAAGGATCAATATAGTGAATCGCAACATGACAGCATTGCCCTGGTAGCAATTTACATACAGAACTGAAATCCCAGGGACAAGTTGGCACTAGACACATTCAATTTGGACAAGTCAGAGTTGGATAGTGTGCAGTACTGCCTTTCTACTATGTTGTTTTGTGATTTGGATGGGTATAATGTTTAGCAGAGCTTTAGACAAAGTGCGGGCTTGAGATTTAGTTGGCAAGGATTCAATTTGTGACTTTTCTGGAATTGCTGCTTAAACTTGACGTCCTACATATAGCTGTGGTAACTCGGTTCTAATTATATTATACTTTCCTTGCACCTATTGATTGTAGACACTTTTTGGTGTACAGGTTGGGTGTTCGTTTAATGAAGAAGCTGATAGTAGCACTGGGTCTTGGTGTTTGTCTGCTAGCTATTAATGTCCTTCATGATTAGAGTTTGAACAGTCTCAATACAGTTGCAGATGAGCAGCAGAAGCCCAAAGTTCAAACTGTTTTGTAATTCACTGATTTAATACTGTAGGAATGGAAAAGTGTCGAATTGGCGCAGCAGGTTTTCAACTGAGGTATATTTTTGGTAAAGGAGAGACAGATTTACCTTGCTGTACCTAATCTGAGACTGCCTGAAATGGGAAGCATTATATTTATTAGCACAAAAATCCTGCGACTTGAGCACAAAATGCATAAAACCATGTTGCCCATTAAAACGGGTTCAAATTGAATTCTACCATCAAATGTTGTGATGGAGGACCAGTGGAGAATATTGTTGGGAGAAACACTTTTCTGCAGCCTTCTGCTGTTCTGCTTAAATTTAAGAAATCATGTACAGGTACAAGCATGGCCTGTTGGATGGATGGATGTGCAGTTTGCCAGCCCATAACTCAAGTATTTCTATGTTGCCTTCCATAGTTCTCAGTAAACTTTCAGTATAGCAAACCTTTTGAAGACTTACATATACATGATACATATACATATACAATATACATTTAATATGATTAGTGTTAGATTTTAGTATAAGTATATGTACTTTAGGCATATTTCAGCATTAATCTTCTGATCAACATTCATCCCTTAACTAAATACTATTAACTGGTCATTGATTTCGTTTGCAATTTTGTTTTTGATTTGGATTACCTGTTTGATGACAAAACAACAGTGATTGCACACCAAAACAGTTTGCTATGAACTGCTTTGGGACGTCTTAATGTAAAAGATGCTGCAGGTGCTGACGTTGATTAGACATGAAACTCTCCACCTCCTGTATGTACCGGACCCATGCAAAACCAAATCCTCAGGTACCCACAGCACAAAACGGATCTGAATTTAGGACTAAATTGTCACCATACCTCCAGAGATCAGAAGTGGTTAATGTCGGAAGTGGAAACAAATGCCTCACTGATGGATTGGGTTTGGGTGCATTGCTGGAGGATTATAGTGAGTGGGGAAATTCACCCTTTATCTTGTCATTCTATACTTGACAGTGGTACCAAAATAAATTCAATTTCCCAACCTCCCCTCCTCCAGTCAAATATCTCTCACTTTGATGAGTACAAAAATGAAATTCTTTAGCAGGCAGGAGATGTTTGTTCTAAAGATTCCTGCCATTTTGGCTCACCGAACTGGGAAAATGCTGACTGTTGTTTGTGTGACATCCAGAACTCTGTCTACAAATAAGTATCCTTCTAAGTGGGAAGCTCAGGAGCAGCCAGTACCCTTTCAACCTTTGTTCAGAGTTCAGGTGGGGGTATGAACTGAGCTGACCTGTCTGTATCTGAGTGGTGTGCCATCCCTCGTGTGAGAAATAGCCAGTTCACTGGGTGCTAGAGGACTCCAATTTCCAGTGAAATCAATCCCTAGTGGGAGGGAGCCTGAAACTCCCAAGGGAGAAAATTGGAGAGGAAAGAAAATTTGCTTCCCATCGCTAAAGTTGATTGTTTAGAAAATAGCAGTGTTAGGGTTGTGGCCAGTGATTGCGCTAATGTGAGTGTTATGACTTGATTGTCATATAAATGAGGAAAAATGAAGGAATTTTGAATGCAGGTAATTTTATGTTGCATACATTGGACAATTTCAGTGTTTTTTCTTATAGTCAGTGTCCGAAATATTGTATTCATTGAAAAAAAAAGCCCCTCTATAAAATATGGAGGTGCCACTAACACTAGCTTAAGCTGTTCTCGTAAAAATTCAGGAGAGAAAGATATACTGCATATATCCTAAACTTTACAGCAAATGGAGCTTAGACCAACATCAGGGAGAGATTTTCATTTCAGTGTATTTGATATTTAGAATTTCCAACAGATTCCTGCCATTCATTGCCATTTTGGATACTGGAATGTCAGGGTAACTTATTTTGTTAGCATCTCTGCTGTTATGCAGAGAATTGGTAGAATCACCTCACCTCCTCCCCAAGGTTATTTGTTTTTAGTTTGGAGAAGGTCACAGTCCATAGAGCAGGCTAGCACCAAGATTGGAAAGTACATGTTAGAACACTGGGTGACTCAGGAGCTAGATGGTGACACTGACTGGAGTAAGGAATTGCACTGGGTCAAGAATGAGGCGATATGGTATTGAATGCAAGAAATTTAGTATAGAGGGCAGGAGAGACTTGACCGAAGAGGCTGTGGTATTTCCTTCCAGGATTAGTGATTAAGGTAGATATCAATATTCAAGATTAGATTGGATAGGTAGATGAAGAAAAAGGGGTTGCCAGGCTTTAGGAACAGGCTGGGTGAATGTGATTGGAACTGTTCACTTGCATGCAGAATAAATACCAACATGGACAGATTGGGCCAAATGGCCTGTTTTGGTTTGTACCTTCTGTGAGTTTTTATGTATTTGAAGATCATGAAGAAGAACAAGTTAGACTGAGTGCAGCATGTTTTGAGTTCAACACAGTAAGATCCAAATCAATCCGTAGCTCTGCTTATTCTGAAGTTTACTGATTTGAGGATCCCTCTCTTTAGTTGACTTAGAAATTACATAGAGTGTACAGCACAGAATAAGGCCATTTGGACCAACCAGGAAGGAAGCTACCTATAGTATTGCGACTGTGGAACTAAGGAAATGGCTGGTTACAAAGTTGTGCAACCAAAAGCATGGTTTTCCCAACACTCCCTATTCTAAAGTGAATAAGAGGAGGGCAGTAATCTATATATTGATCATTGTTGCTGCTGTGTAATTGTATATCCTGCAAATAATAGATTTCTGACATCTAAGCAAAGCTAAGCAACGGTCCTATATTAAATTACATGATGAGAATCTGAACCTGTTTCACTCAATTCCATTGATAATAGCGAGAGCAGAAAGTATCCCTCTTGCAATCTACAAACTCAGTTTGAAAATGATGCAACAATGATTGAAGTAAAACTCTGTTCGCATGTTAATGTGCATTCAGAGGCTGTCGGCTTGATTCAGGGAAATAAGTTTAAGCAGAGATCTATGGAACAGTCAGGTACCATCGCTAATTTTGTACTGAGGGCGCAGGAAAAGACTAAGAAGGATTTCCACCAATGGTGATGGTATTAGTGGGCTCCTGCCAACTGTGACTGAAACAATGAAAGCAACGAGGGACAAGCCTGGGATTGAACCGCTGACCTGTATAAACTCCATAAGGTGGCTGAGGTAGCACGATCCTCTGAGAGGTCTAAGGTGGGGATAGGTTTCCATGATCCACTCAGTTGTCTTGGGCTATCCTGATATAAATACGGAGCTCTATTTTAGGTGCTGGTAATTGCTCTGCTCGAGCTGTGATCACATGGAGCATGAACAGCCCAGTCACAGGTCTATGCCCTAGAAGGGGAAGTTGTATGTTAAGTCCCTCTTCTACAATGATAGAATCATAAAATGGCTACATGCGCAGAAAGAGGCCATTCAATCCATTCTGTCTGTGCTGTCTCTCTGAAGGAGCAATTCACCTCGTGCCACTCCTCCACCTTCTCCCCAAAGCCCTGCACACATCCTTCTCAGATAATTATTGAGTTCCCTTTTGAGTGCCTCAATTGAATCTGCCTCCACTACGCTCTCAGGCAGTTCATTCCAGATTGCTGCTAGAAAACGTTCCTTCTGGATGACCTTTGAATAGTAAGTGGTTTTAGTAACAGGGACCATATCCAGTAATGCTTTAAGTAGTCCAGCCAGATATGGCAATGGATGGTTAAACCAGTTGTTTCCAAAAACATTCACATCTGCATCCTTTGGACTTAAGGAAGCAGAAATGAGGGGTATACCAAGGGAAATGATTAGGGTGTGTGGGAGAGATACAAATGTACAGCTTTTTAGTGCCTTGCTTCTGTATTTATTCTTTGTTGCTGGATCTATGTGCTGCATCTCCCAAAAAAGATAGTGTAACTTATTGGAGGCTGTGCTTATCAAAGCAGTTGCTTGCATCTCTTGATTTTGCCCTTTTTCCAGGATGAAACTTGTTGGAATGTTCATTCCAACCATAGTAAAACTTGTGTCAAGATTTTGGTTACAGCAGTGCTCAAGTACCTTATATTATAAACATAACCCCAAGATTGTTGATCTGTAACAGAATTCCCAGACATCTGTTTTATATAAAGTACTTTTTCTTACTCATTGTCACCTTCTCCCTGTGTTCACTTTCTAGTTCTCTTTAACTGTGTTTATATTGGTGCTGGATCGCTGGGAGAATGGTCTTGAGGGAAACAACCTTCATAGCCATGCACCCCCCCCCCCCCCCCCCCCCCACCCCAACCCTCTCTCTCTCTCTCTCTCTCTCTCTCTGATTTTTCTCTACTAGTAACCTGATCTCGAATGGAGCATTGGGAAGGAGCCCTGCTATTTCTGCTGGCACTGGTTATGCTCAGGTCCAGGAAAAGTCAGGCCCTGGAAACTGCTGGATGTGCAGTGTTTGGCTGTATTATATGATAATGTGTCATCGTTGGCAGGAGTGGCGACCATCTGCTGTTGAAAGCACACTGAATGTAACAAAACCTTTTAACTCCACCCCAGACAAAGCAACATTGCAATAGCCAGTTATTTAATTCTGAACACATCACTTGCGCTAAACAGTTCACATAAGTTGTTGATATTGATTAGCTTTAACAATTTGTGAACACTACCATAGTTACAAGTCAATGCTAACCCACCTACTGACCCCTCAAAGCCTCCATATTACAGGACTGAGGTCCACTGGAATACTTCCACTTCCAATGCAACAACACTTGATTAGCTCACCATCATCCAGGAGAGAGCAGTTCACTTGATTGACACCCCGTGCCACTTCACCCAATATCCACCCCCTTCAACACTGGCGCTTTACGACCCGCAAGATGCACTGCTCTCAACAATGTTACTTCACCAGCAGTTGCTCCCCTGTGTCCTCAACCACTAAGAAAAACAAGAAACGCGAGTTGTGTGAATGCCCATCACTTCCAAGTTCACTTTTATGTGTCTCAGCCCCATGACTGGGGATGGAAAATAAATGTAACCCTGTCAGTGTCATTCACATTCCGAGAACGAATGTGCAGTCCTTCCATGGTCACATAGCCACCCGCCACTATTTAGTTGAGAAGTTTTTGAAAGTTTTATCCCACATAAAGTTTAAATGAATGTTTTCATCAATTTGCATATATCTTGAGCTGCTACTACAAACGCAACTTGGTGATGCTGTTAAAATGTTAATATTTCTGCATCCTTTAATACATTGCTATTTCTCTATCCTTTCCTAAGTATTTGTGTTTGAGTAGTCTTAATTTTTGGCTGTCGTTTGCTTTTTCGAGAAGAGGAGAACTTCCTAATTTTGTTTTCATAATCAATATCTTTCCAACTTGTTATACACAGGCCACCTTTTCTGTACCTTATAAGGTGGCTGCCTAGATTGTTTCTGTATCTTGCCAATCCAATGATGATAAACACAAATTTGAAATTTGTACTTTAAAAGAAGCAGAAGTGTGATTAGTTCACTCATTTATGGATTTTGTTGTCACTGGGGACATCTTTAGGCAGCAGTGAAGCTGTCCTCTTCATTTTAAGTTCTTATATGCATGAAGTTGCACTCGTCTGCGTAACTGATGTCCACATGTTTGCCGTGTTTTAAGGTACATAGTTGTAACACCTAGTTCTTCACCAATGAGTAAACAGTGCTATCTCAAACTCCAGACCTTTAAAATTAAGGCAAGCGAAGCCTGTGGAGCAAGAAGTGAATGCAAGCGGAAAATTTAGTTGCAAGGGTTTCATGGGCCAAGTAACCCAAGGCTAGAGGGGCACAGTTTGGATACCCAAATCCTAGACTCAGTCATAAAGATTGACTGCCTGGGCGAGGTATTGAAGAACTGTGCCCCAGTAGAAGGAAGAGCCTTCAAAAGAGGTAAAAATAGAAGAAAAATGAACTTGTGTGGAAGGCACATTTGATTGTAGGATGTTTGCACAGGAAAATTCCACAGTAATACGTTGTCAGAAGTTAGACCTTTTCAAATAGCAATCTAATACTGTGAAAACCTACATTCAGTGCTCGGGTTCCTTGGTTGCTTGTGCTGTTTTCCAGTGTTCCCTGTCTTCACACTCGTACTGCATACTTCCTCATAATGACAATTTTTTCTTCAATACTGTTGCAGATTCAATTCTCTCCTGTCCGTCCCCCCCATCCCCGTCTTCCCCTCCGCCCCGCAAATCTCTTAACACACGATATTGGACTAAGTTCTTCCCAGTAATGCAATTAGAAACACTATATCCTAAATGTTATACGATATGGTAAACAACCTGTCTTTCGACTGGTTTGTATTTTTGGCTGCAATGATTCCATCTCCAGAAGTTGTGATTGATGTGACCCAGCAGCAGGGGTTCCCCAGTAAGGGTGTCCTTGGTTTCCCCGGGCTGCTTCTTTTGGGATCAGTTTCCTGCATGAGTTTTGTATAATTGGAACTGAAAGGAGGCAACAAGAAAGCTCATTAATGATAGGCTTGAAGTGAAAAAAATGAATAGAGCAGCATCGCATTTGTCATAGCCATAAAGGAAAATGAGGAAGTGTTGCACTCTGAGGTGTTGTTTTTCAGCTGAGATGTTAAACCAGGATCTCATCTGCTCTATCAAGCGGACGTACATGTCCTGGCCAATATTTGTTCGTCGGTTAACATCATTAAAACAGATGATCTCATCTTCATCTCAATGCTGTTTGCGGGCACTTGCTATGCGCAAATTGGATACTGCGTTCCTTATGTTACATCAGTGACTACGTTTCAAAGTACTTCATTGGCTATAAAACACTGGGTCACCCTGAGGGTGTAAAAGGTGTCATACAAATGATTGTCTTTCTTCCAATGGAATACAAGCTGCTACTGCAAATTTAAAGTCATTTTTTGCAGCCAAAAAAGAAATTAGATTATTCAATAATTTGAATGCAGTGCAATTTAACAAACATGGCAAAGTGGAAATTGCTATTCCTTCATTGTCATTGGGTGAAAATCCTGGAACTTGCTATCGTGCAGCCCTATGGAGCGTGTTTCGCCGTATGGGCTGCAACAGTTTGAGGGAAATGGCCCATGACCTCCTTGGGGGAAACGAGAGGTGGGCAGCAAATGCTGAACTTACCAGAGTGAGCCACATCCAAAAAATTTTTTAAAGTCATTTAAAATTACTTAAACCTGGCAAAATTGCATTAAGTGTAAGGCAGGTACTTTGGACATCCCCTGTTGTAAGGGTTGCTCATGTGAAGTTGAGACTGAGCGGCATTGCTGAGCTGCAGGAAAGGATTCTTTACTTTGTTCGTAACCATACTTGCACCTACCTGGGAGTGTTTGGAGCTGATGGTGATTGTCCAACACATCCCAAACCTGACGAAGCCACAAATTCACAAGAGAAAAGCAAGTGTTGCCGTGTACAGATATTGAATTTTAGTAATGCAGTTCATGGCACTTGAGAGAAAAGATGTCCATCCTTCCCTTTCTCCACACTTGCAGGCAGATGTCGTTGAGGATTTTACTCCATAGCAGTAGAAATTTCTGACCTAGTTATGTAACAGGCATTTTATTGGTTTTCATACTCTTACAGCCCTCTCCTGTGCTCAATACACTAAGCAGTTAGACTAGATGAGGGTTTTGCTGTGCACTGTCCATGTGAGCACTAACCTGCTAATACGACAACTGCTGGCAGAAGGGGTTTGTGGGGGCAGTGCACACAAATGCAAGTGCTTTCCGGTTACTGCCTCATCTTAACCCTTGTTAAAAATGAACACACCACTTATCAATAAGGTTAATGTTGTCCCATAACTACCAACTACCTGTGACTCGCCCATCCCTTCTTATTTGGCAAACAACCAAATTGGGTGTGTATGCCATGTGTTCATAAATGTTGAAAAGCGATGTGTTTGGTATTCCTTTCGTAGGCATGTAGTTTCATTTTGTAATGATCAGAATGTTCTAATGATATAAATACAAACTGAGAATTTATATTGGCTTATCAATAAAAGAGGAACTTGAATTTATTTAGGGTCATGTCTCATCGTCAGGACGTTATGAGATGTATCTCACCAATGACTAACTCTTTGAAGCGCAGTCACTCTTGTTATGTAAGCCCACAAGCAGCAAATGAGATGAATCACCAGTTAGTCTGTTTTTGGTAGTGATGGTTGAGGGACGAATGTTGGTCAGGACACCGAGAGAACTCCCCGCTACTCTTCAAATAATGTCATGAAATGTTTTACATCCACTGAACAGACAATCTGGGCTTCAGTTTAATGACTTCCCTGAAAGATGGCACTTCTAAGTCAGTATAGTGTCAGCTGAGGATATGTGCTGAAGTACTGGAGTGGGACTGAATCCACAACCTTCTGATTTAGATGAGAGTGAAGCCAACCGAGGCAGGCTAGCATGAGTTATTATTTAAGAGCTTGTTTCCTTTGGAAAAGCAGAGACTTCAAAATGAGCCGGTTTAGTAACTAAGGTTTGAAATTACATTTCATGATAATTCTTTGTATTGCACTTAAGGGTTTGTATCTTGAATGAATTACCAATAGGACTTGAGACACCTTTTAATTTAGCTGGAAATTTGATAAATATTACAGTTGATTTAATAGGTTGGGCATATATCGTCGGTTCCATGAAATATTGTTTTTTAATTTTCATTGGTTTTTTTCCCCCCTCCCTTTTTGCTCAGTTGGTGGCAGCTACCTTGCAGTACCTTGCCCATGTATTGACCTAAATGATGAGTTGACAGTTTATTCAACCAGGTAGAGTCTCACAACTTATCTCATTCCTTTCCTCAACCATTTTCTGCGCATTTTCCAACAGGAGTTGAATGGTGATGCCCAATATTGTGAGCAGTTCACTGATTATTATTCCCTTCCTCACCCCTGAAGCACTGAGCTGTAGAGTCCTATTGCTTGAAATCAATTTAGCCCTCATTACAGATCAAGCCTGAACCTCATGGGCAATGTAGCCTAGGGCTACACTAATCAGTCTCTTTATCCGCTAAGTCATCGGGGTTAAATCACAATTGGTGACAGGTGGCAGAGTGAGGAACAAAACTTTTTCATGTCGATCACTTTGAGCTACCAGGGGCTCTAGAGAATTCTTCAATATTTGACGCTGAGAGACGTTTGTGATATATTTTTGTCTCATCCTTTCCCTATCCCACATTGCCAACTCGTTCAGCATTGGAACTATACATTGTTTTGCATTGCCTTTGGTTTTTGATTCAGTGTCATCCCATTTTAATTCAGAAGCAATTAACACATTTTTCTTTGCTCTGTGCCTCCCTCCTGCAGCTGTCCCCTTTCCACCAACCCATCGCTTAACATCTGAGGAGGTCTTCGACGTCAATGGCAAACCTAGGGTGGACATTTTGAAAAATCATTTAATTAAAGAAGGTCGGGTAGAGGAAGAAATTGCACTTAGAATTATTAATGATGGAGCTGAAATCCTGCGGAGAGAAAAGACCATGATTGAAGTGGAAGCACCAATAACGGGTATGATGCCAGTTTACTTCCTGTGCCTGCTGATTTAAATGTGTTATATTCCTTCTCTCTCCTCCCTCTCACTCCTGTTAGAAACCTAGTTAAGGCAAAGCTCAGCTGAAATAGATGATCTATTTTAATATTGCTGTCCAGTGGAATTTCTTAAGGCAATGTAGCGTTTTTGTGTGAGCGCGCGGTGTCCTCTTTAGCCCTAAGGCCGCCACTCTGGAATTTGGCTCCTTTTCTAAAGTAGATCATTAAACTTAAGAATTCACTGTTTAAATGCATTTTTAGTGCTTGCCAGATAGCTGAATGGGTGTAGGAGCTACACCATACAAGCCAAAAGGTCCCAGTATTGATTGAAGGTCAGTGTGAAATTAGCTAATTTTGTTCTTTCATTGATAGTGAGTTTAAGAAGGCAGCTCACCACCACCTTCTCAAGGGCAATTAGGGATGGGCAATAAATGCTGGCCCAGCCAGCGACACCCATATCCTGTAAATGAATTTTTAAAAAGTGTCACTGGCAAGGCCAGCATTTGTTGCTCATCATAATTGCCCTTGAAAAGGTAGTGGTGAGCCTGATCAGTGAACTGCTGCAGCCCATCTGGTGTAGGTACACGTGCTGTTAAGGAAGGGAGTTCCAGTATTTTGACCCCACGGCAGTGAAGGAACAGTGATATAGTTCCAAGTCAGGATGGTGTGTACCTAAGAGGAGAACTTGCAGATAGTGCAATTCCATGCATATACGATACATATAATAGACATTCCCATGCATATGCTGCCCGTGTCTTCTAGACATTAGAGAATGACAGGTTTGGAAAGTGCTGTCGAAGGAAGCCTGGTGAGTTGCTGCTGTGCATCTTCTACATGGTGCAGACTGCTGTCACTGTGCACAGTGATGGAGGGACTGAATGTTTAAGGTGGTGGATGGGGTGCCAACCATGCAGGTTGAGTGCAGCTCTAACAACAGGCAAGAAGCTTGACACCATCCAGCACAAAGCCCGCATGATTGGCATCCCATCCACAAACACTCAGTCCTTGCACCCCCGACACATAGTGGCAGCAGTGTGTGCCATCTACAAGATGCACTGCAGGAGCTCACCAAGTCTCCTTCGACAGCAACTTCCAAACCCATGACCACTAGAAGGACAAGGGCAGCAGATAGATGGGAACACTACCATCTGGAAGTTCCCCACCAAGCCATTCACCATCCTGACTTGGAAATATTTCACCGTTCTTTCACTATCGCTGGGTCAAAAACCTGGAACTCCCTCCCTAACAGCACTGTGGGTGTACCTACACCAAAGAGACTGCAACGGTTCAAGAAGGCAGCTCACCACCACCTTCTCAAGGGAAATTGGGGACGGGCAGTAAATACTGGCCTAGCCAGTGATGCCCACATTCCATGAATTAATTTAAAAAAAAAGTCCTCAATGCTTTCGAGCTTCTTGGGTGTAGTTGGAGCTGCACTTATCCAGACAAGTGGAGAGTATTGCATCACACTCCTGACTTGTGCCTTGCAGATGGTGGACAGGCTTTGGGGAGTCAGGAGGTGAGTTACTCACTGTAGAATTCCCAGTCTCTGACCTGTTCTTGTAGTCACAGTATTTAAATTGTTGGTCCAGGTAAATTTCTGGTCAGTGGCAACCTCCAGGAAGTTAATATTCAGCGATAGTAATGCCAATTAATGTCATGGGGAGATGGTGTTCTCTTGTTGGAGATGGCCATTGTCTATTAGTTGTGTGGCGCAGGTATTACTTGCCATTTATCAGCCCAAGCCTGAATGTTGTCCAGGCCTTGCTGCATATGGACACGGACTGCTTCGGTATCTGAGGAGCTGTGAATGGAGCTGAACGTTGTGCAATCATCAGCGAACGTCCCACATCTGCCCTGTGATGGAAGTCATTGATGAAGAACTGAAGATGGTTAGGCCTAAAACTCTACCCTGAGGAACTTCTGCAGCGATGCCCTGAGGTTGAGATGATTGGCTTCCAAGAGGCACCACCATCTTCCTTTGTGCTATTTATGACTTCAACGAGTGGAGCATTTTCCCACGAATTTTGCTAGGGCTTCCAGATCCACACTCAGTCAAATGGTGCCTTGATGTCAAAGGCAGTCACTCTCACCTCACCCCTGGAATTTAATTCTTTTGCCCATGTTTAGACCACAGCTGTAATTAGATGAGGAGCCAAATGGCCCTGGTAGAACCCAAACTGAACATCAGTGAATAGCTTATTGCAGTGTAAAGTGTCACTTGATAGCACTGTTAACACTTGATAACACTCCCATCACTTTGCCGATGATCAAGAGAAGGCTGATGGAGTAGTAAGTGGCTGGATTTGATTTGTCCTGCTGTCCACATTGTCAGACAGTCACCAGTGTTGTAGCTGTACTGGAACAGCTTGGCTAGGGGTGTGGCTAGTTTTTTAAAAATTCATTCATGGGGTGTGGGCTTCGCTGGCTGGGCCAGCATTTATTGCCCATGCTCTTGAGAAGGTGGGGGTGAGCTGCCTTCTTGAACCGCTGCAGTCCATGTGGTGTAGATACACCCACAGTGCTGTTAGGAAGGGAGTTCCAGGATTTTGACCCAGCGAAGTGAAGGAACGGTGATATATTTCCAAGTCAAGATGGTGAGTGGCTTGGAGGGGAACTTCCAGGTTCTATCTGTCTGCTACCCTTGTCCTTCTAGATGGTAGTGGTCGTGGGTTTGGAAGGTGCTGTCTAAGGAGCCTTGATGAATTCCTGCAGTGCATCTTGTAGTTGGTACACACTGCTGCTACTGTGCGTCAGTGGTGGAGGGAGTGAATGTTTGTGGATGGGGTGCCAATCAAGCGAACTGCTTTGTCCTGGATGGTGTCAAGTTTCTTGAGTGTTGTGGGAGCTGCACTCATCCAGGCAAGTGGGGAGTATCGCATCACATTCCTGAATTTGTGCCTTGTAGATGGTGGACAGGCTTTGGGAATTCAGGAGGTGGGTTACTCACCGCACGATTCCTAGCCTCTGACCTGCTCTTGTAGCCACAGTATTTATGTGGCTAGTCCAGTTCAGTTTCTGGTCAATGGTAACCCTCAGATGTTGATAGTGGAGGATTCAGGTACATCAAGGGGCAATGGTTGGATTCTCTCTTGTTGGAGATGGTCATTGCCTGACACTTGTGTGGCACGAATGTTACTTGCCACTTGTCAGCCAAGCCTGGATATTGTCCAGGTCTTGCTGCATTTGGACATGGACTGCTTCAGTATCTGAGTAGTCGCGAATGGTGCTGAACATTGTGCAATCATCAGGGAACACCCCCACTCCTGACCTTATGATGGAAGGAAGGTCATTGATGGAGCAGCTAAGGATGGTTGGGCCGAGGACACTAACCTGAGGAACTCCTGCAATGATGTCCTGGAGCTGAGATGATTGAATCCCAACAACTACAACCATCTTCCTTTGTGCTAGGTATAACTCCAACCAGTGGAGAGTTTCCCCCCGATTCCCATTGACTCCAGTTTTTCTAGGGCTCCTTGATGCCACACACTATCAAATGCTGCCTTGATGTCAAGGGCAGTCACTCTCACCTCACCTTGGGAGCTCAGCTCTTTTGTTGATGTTTGAACCAAGGCTGTAATGAGGCCAGGAGCTGAGTGGCCAAACTGGGCGTCAGTGAGCAGGTTATTGCTAAGCAAATGCTGCTTGGTAGCACTGTTGATGACCCCTTCTATTACTTTACTGATGAGGGAGAGTAGACTGATGGGGCAGTAATTGGCCGGGTTGGATTTGTCCTGCTTTTTGTGTACAGGACATACCTGGGCAATTTTCCACATAGCCAGGTAGCTGTACTGGTACAGCTTGGCTAGGGGCATGGCAAGTCCTGAAGCACAAGTCTTCAGTACTATTGCTGGAATATTGTCAGGGCCTGTAGCCTTTGCAGTATCCAGTGCCTTCAGCCGTTTCTTGACATCACATGGAGTGAATCTAACTGGCTGAAGACTGGCATCTGTGATGCTGGGCACCTCCAGAGAAGGCCAAGATGGATCACCCACTCGGCACTTCTGACTTCAGCCTTATCTTTTGCACTGATGTGCTAGACTCCTCCAACATTGAGGATGGGGAGATTTGTGAGTTGTTTAATTGTCCACCGCCATTCACGACTGGATGTGGCAGGACTGCAGAGCTTAGCTCTGATCCGTTGGTTGTGGGATCACTTAGCTCTATCACTTGCTGCTTATGCTGTTTGGCGCGCAAGTAGTCCTGTGTTATAGCTTCAGCAGGCTGATACCTCATTTTTAGGTATGCCTGGTGCTGCTCCTGGCATGCTCTCCTGCAGTCTTTATTGAGCCAGGGTTGATTCCGTGGCGTGATGGTAATGGTAGAGTCGGGGATATGCCGGGCCATGAGGTTACAGATTGTGTTTAGTACAATTCTGCTGCTGCTGATGGCCCACAGCGCCTCGTGGATGCCCAGTCTTGAGTTGCTAGATCTGTTCAAAATCTATCCCATTTAGCACGGTGGTAGTGCCATACAACACGATGGAAGGTATCCTCAATGTGAAGGTGGGACTTTGTCTCCATAATGACTGTGCGGTGGTCACTCCTTCCGATACTGTCATGGACAGACGCATTTGCGATAGGCAGATTGGTGAGGATGAGGTAAAGTATGTTTTTCTTTCTGGATGGTTCCCTTACCACCTGCTGCAGACCTAGTCTAGCAGCTCCCTCTTTTAGGACTTGGCCAGCTTGGCTGAGCCACACTTGGTGATAGACATTGACATCCCCCACCCAGAGCACATTCTGCACCCTCAGTGCTTCCTCCGATTGGTGTTCAACATGGAGGAGCGCTGATTCATCAGCTGAGGGGGCGGGTACGTGGTAATCAGCAGGAGGTTTCCTTGCCCATGTTTGACCCGATGCCATAAGACTTCATGGGGTCTGGAGTCGATTCTTGAGGATTCCCCGGGCAACTCCCTCCCAACTGTATAGCACTGTGCCACCACCTCTGCTGAACCTGTCCTGCCCAGGGATGGTGAGGGTGGTGTCTGGGACATCATCTGTAAGGTATGATTCTGTGAGGATGACTATGTCAGGCTGTTGCTTGACTAGTCTGTGTGAGAGCTCTTCCCCCAGATGTTAGTAAGGAGGACTTTGCAGGGTTGACAGGGCTGATTGCCGTTGTCGTTTCCGGTGCCTTGGTCGATGCTGGGTGGTCCTTTTCAGTGGTTTGTTACAATTGGCTTAATGAACCGGATGGGCTTTTACAACAATCGACAGTGGTTCCATGGTCATCGTTAGACTTTTAATTCCAGATTTTTATTGAATTCAAATTCTACCATTCGAATCCGGGCCCCCAGAGCATTACCCTGGGTCTTTGGATTACTGGTCCAGCGACAATACCACTAAGCCATCACCTCCCCTCCTGGAGTACAAGTCATCCAGGGTAACAATTGGCCTCTGTACCCTGTGTGATGCAGTGAAAAGGACAGTCAGATTTTCTTCCTTTGCTCTGTTACCCCCACAGGAAAATTGACTTAACCGAAGATCCACTGAGATCTGGATCAGTTTTGGCCTTGATGGTTAAATAACTGGTTAGTACTGACCAGCAAAGCCCACAATTAATTGTAAAGGAACACATTTCAGGCTGTGTGGAAAGAATGAGGGGGGCGGGGTGGGAATAGTGAATAGTTCTTTCAAAGAGCCAATGCAGGCACAGATAGACCCAATGACGACCTCCTGTGCTGTAAGATTCTCCTGTCAGAGGTAAACATGCACTCATCACTGATAATCTGGCTACTGGTTCTGATTCATAGTATAAAGAAGAGTTATAAAATTTCTCCACGTTTGGATTTGTGTACCGTCCATAGCAAGATTGAATGTGGTTCTAGTCAGGACCTGGCCTGAAAAGATATTGCTGGTGACAGAAAATGCCTTGCTGTTCCTTCTCTTGACACTCCGAGCAGAAGGAACCGATTGAGTAGTCTGCCTCACTGAAATGAAAATATACTTTCGATTTGTGAATTTTTCAAAAAGTAATCAGATTCTTGAGGCAATAATAAATTCCCTTCCCATTTGGTTTCTGCGACCTGCATTCCTCAAATACCTTGCACCCTAAGCATTTTGTGAGCTAGGGGCTTGTACACTCTCTGATTGTCACTGGATGCTGAGTGATCTCTGAAGTAAATTTATTGAGCTGAGTTATCAAGTGCCGGACACCCAGGTTGATGAAAGCTCTTCATGCGCGCAGCTAACTTGTCACAATTCACCTTTCAGTGCCATTTATTTTTTTTAGCTCTCCATAGATACCGCCAAAGGTAAAGTTAAAAAGATAAATAGATAACTAATGTATGTTGGAAGCTTCAAAATAAAACTAGAAGCTACTGTAAGTATGGAGCAGGTCGGTCAGCTTTTCGAAAGAATGGTTAAAACTTAGGGTGGAACCCAAGACTTCATAGTTTTAAATGAGTTTACGAAGGATGGATCGTTCTATGTTTTGCACCCTGTGTAGCGGAAGACTGTGGGTGTTCAATAAGGTTAGGAGATTTCTTTGCAACAAATTAGATTCCTAGTGAAGTAGGATTTAATGAAGCTGGAGAAGGGCACAGTACTGCACAAGCATAAATTGAAAATTATCCTGTGTTTTGACACTCTTCTAATTTTTTTTCTTCTTGCTCCCAGCTTAGTTGAGAAGTTAGTCAGCAAGACTGATCACTGCAAGGAACTACAGATGCTGCATCAGCTGCCATGCACTAGAAAAAGTTCAGACAATTGATCTTTTATTTTACGGTAGCTACACTGTTAGTATAAGTGATTTATGTAATTGCTCTTCTCACTGCCCCACACACACAATCTAGATTAAGCCTCTTATGGTAAGCAATCATTTGACTGATGCCTGATTAAGCAAATTATAATTTTGCATTAAAACTATTCCCAACAGACACCACTGAGTGTAAGATGAGTAGTAGCAGCCTGAAGGTTAACATTACTTTATCCATTTCATTTCAGGCTGATTTATCATTGTTTCATATTTTGGAGTTTGCCATTTTAAATGTGATGTCATAAACAAAAACAAAAGTCTCAAATGATTCTATTTAAAGTGTAGAATTAGCAGTTCTACTGTTGGGATTTAAACTTTGTGGCTATTTGTGTCATGTTTTATGACGTTTTAACTTCATGGTTATTTAAGCACGGGGTCGGTTACCTCAGTTGGATAGATGGCTAGAATGTGATGCAGAAATGGAACAGGTTCAATCCCTGTACCAACTGTAATAGTTCATGGAGGCCTATCTCCTCACCTTGTCCAGGCTTGTGGAATAGTGCCCCTCAAGCTATGTATGTATATGCCCAGTGGGATGTCTCTAATGAAGAGAAATGCCTGTGGTCCTTATGGACTGTAGCTAATTACATTAATTACCTATTTAAGCCACAAAATGAATGGGGTACATTTCTATGTGATAGATGTTCTGGGTGAGTATCTATCGGTGTTTTGATGATAAATGTTGATTTGAGTCTAAAATGCAGCTGTTGTCTTCTAGTATGTGGTGACATTCATGGTCAGTTCTTTGACATGATGAAGCTATTTGAAGTGGGAGGGTCACCAGCCAGCACCAGATACCTCTTCCTTGGCGATTATGTGGACCGAGGATATTTCAGCATAGAGGTAAGCAGGACTGGTAAAATCCCTTCATCAGCAAACTTTGCTTCGCACAATAAATGGAGAAGAAGGAAAATAGTATAAAAGAGCCATTTACGAAGTGCTTGCACGTTCATTATTGAATTTGAGCATGTATCAGTCTGTTTAGTTCTCTTTCTAAAACAAGTTGCTTTCTATGTAATCACATTACATTAGACATTATCAAATATTGACTGTCAAACCATACTACCTTTGTTCTGCAGTTGAGCTGCATTGCAGAATATCATGTTTAGTTTCTGGTTGTGTTGTTGAACCTGGGTTAAGATTCTTGCTGCTGATTGCTGTTTAGTGCCTCTTACAGATCTGCATGTGGATCAAAACAGGGATGAAGTTTGCCCATTATGCCTGCGGTAGTTGAATAGTCTGCTGTCCAGGTCCCTCACGACTAACCAGTTGGTCAAGGAAGCACAGTATTGCCACTACCAATGCTGAATTCTGTACCCCAGCAAGAGTCAGCCCTTCTGACACAGGAGGGATGCCCCAAAAAAGTGGTGTCAGCAGAAATATCCTGAATATACAATTTGTTTCAGTTTCGGAACATAACGATTTGCCACTATTCTCTTGTAAGTGTTGTGGGGGGTTTCTTCTTTTCAAACATAGACTCCTCGGGAAACCACCAATGATCTTCATCAATATGAATAGATTTTCAGATTTCTGTGTTTAAGCGCGCATGTTGATAGTGAGTGCTGATAGCATCAGTATTATTCTTATTATTCTAAAATCCAAGCCATTAGCGCCCGCTTGTTTGCTCGCTCTCGCTCTCACACACCTTCAGCTGTTGTGATGGAGGGGGAGATTTTTCAGATGAAGGCTGTCAGTACGTATCAAATCTGGTGTTGCTCGGATTGAGAAGTTTCTGGCCAAAACTTAATGGGGCACAGTTCTGTAGGCTGTGCTGTGTGGCTCCAGGCTGGTCAGTCTCTCCTTATTCCCACCCGGTATTCTCACAGGCACACCCTCCAGTAGAGATCAATGCATAGTGTTTAAGAGTGGGAGTGCTCTGGCTAGCTTTTCTGGCTCCAGAGCTAGTTGTAATACCTTAACCACTCCCTTAATGGGATCAGCTAATTTATCTGAATTAAACCTTGCCTTTTTGGGACAGTTTCCCAGATTTAACAACACCGTTGCCCTATAGGCTGATTTAAGGTACTGCTTGAGGAAGAGATCCCATACACGTTTTAGTAATGTTATTCCCTTTTTCCTGTTTAGCTGCTGCGTTTCAATTAAGAAGTAATTAAAATCTCCCAAACAAGTTTATTTCAATTTGTCTCTCTAACCTGATTCCTTACACAATTTGGAGGTTTGTAAAATATTCTAAAAATGTAACATCATTATCATTGAGCTCCAACTATATTAACTCTACTGTTTCCTTGTCTACATCAGCATGTGTTCCCTGTTTTACCACTGTTGCCACTCCAAGTCCTATCTTATCTTTTCCTCACCTTCTCCATTCCTTCTGCATATTTATTTTCCATTCTCATCCAGTTTTAGAGCCAGGTTCCTACTTGAGTCTAGATCTTCCTGTAACATAGAAACAGGAGTAGGCCATTTAGCCCATCAAACATGTTCCTCCATTTAATGCAGGCTTGTCCAACGTACAGCCCGGCCCACAAAGCCCCTCTATGCACCCCCGGAGCTAGTTTTCAAAATGCCGGTCAAACAGGTAAATTTGAATGGAAGATTCTGCATGGAGAAGCTGCTCCAATCACAGTCAGTTTCTCTCCCACATTTGCTGCTGATAGGCTCACTGTGAGCAAATGTGAGCAGCAAATGTGGGAGAGAAACAATCTGTGATTGAAGGAGCAGCAAACACCAGCAGTGGTGAGTTTGGGGCCCGGGGCGAGTGGCCCAGGGGGCAGAGGTACCAGGGCAGGTGCCCCAGGGAGCAGAGGCGTGAAGGGCTGGGTGCCCCTGGGGGCGGGGGTGTGGGGTGTGAAGGGGCGGATGGCCTGGGGGTGGTGGCGTGAAGGGAAGGGTGGGTGGCCCAGGGGGCAGACGTAGTGAGAGATTGGAAACTGAGAGGATATATGAAAGTGGGGGTGAGAGGTGAGATGGGGCGGGGGGTGGGGGTGGGGGTGGGGGGATGTACAGAGAGAGAATGCGTCCATCAGTCATCTCACTCCCAGTATCTCATTCACCCTCATCCCCATACACTACCATGAGGATGGATGAGAGAACACCCTGAGACTGGGAGTGTGCCCCACACACACACGCCCTATTATTTCTCATTGTCTTTTTGGTCAGTAAGTTGTTTCTTTTTGTACCTTAGTTTTATATTGAAATTCTTATTTGTTGTTGTACCAAAGCTTTTCCTTCCAACACTTGCTCATTGGCCCCTAGAGTGAGAAAAATCTTGAAAAGTGGTTCCCCCCCACGCGAGAAGGTTGGACAGACCTGATTTAATGGGATCATAGATGACCTGTGACCTAACGCAGCATACCTACCTTTGCGCCATAACTCTTAATACCTTAGTTAACAAAAATTTAGCAATCTCAGATATAAAATTAATTATCAATTATTGTTTGCAGAAGAGAGTAAAATAATTGCTTCCACTTTCCCCAGTTTATTTCATGCAATACACGAAATTTTAACCTGTTTATGATTTTTTAAACACTTTGTTTTTAATGACTATTGTACTTCTCCTCAGTGCCTTCTCTTCAGTATTTCTCTAGTCCATTTTATTTTATTCCTCCCTTGGCTATATTGTTTCTGCATGAATATTAGCAGCAACTATTTCATCCTTCATTATTAGCTGTTCCTGGTTGGTTTTATTTTCCCAGGCCTTGTCTATCCTGATCTAAATATCTCATAACTTCCTTTTTTAAGAATGTTGCCAAAATACATTTGCATGCTCCTTCAGAAGAGCTCCCATCTGTCCTAGTATTAGTGCTAATGCCTAACGGAATAGAGCCTCTCTGCTCTCGCAGCTTATTAAACAAGCATTAATTTCCCTAATCTTGCCATTTTACTACATGGATGGGAAAGTAAATCAGAGATTATCACCTGTGAAGCTCTGATCTTCTGCCTGTTTCTTAATCTACACTCATCCTTCAGAATTTTGGACCTCTCTCTGCCTATAGTATTGAGTCCCGCAGAGGCCACGGTAACTGATTGCTGTCTGTCATCTTCAATCTTTTCCAGTTGGTACAAAAAAATGTTAATATATCCAAGCACCCAGGAGCCAACAAAACACCAGGAATATCCACCTAACTTGTAGTTGACAGGCAGTTAACTGTCAACTGGGCTATGATTACAGAAATTTTGATAAGTAAAGTTCACAAGAATGGTTAGACTGACTGCTTGCCACTCCTTGAGATCTTGTGTGAGCCTGGATGACCCTTGAATAAGATCGCACTGTGTTCACTAGAAGCTTTCCACTAACGGACACTGCTGGGCAAACTGTGTTTTGTCAACATAGCTAACCACTTCCAACTTTAAAATGTATGCATATGTTTTTAGTTTAACTAAGCCCACTAGTATTGGTGTGCTCCTCTTGATAGAAACATTTATAAAATCAAATAGTGCTGAAGGAGGCCAGTCAGCCCATCGTGCTTGGACTAGCTCTTTAGCAGAGTTATCCAATTAGACCCACTCTCCCCTTTTCCGTTGGACCTGCCAATTTTCCATTACACTTGTATACCCGTTTGCCTTTTGAAAATTGCTATTGAATTTGATTCCATCATCCTTTTCTGGCAGTGCATTCCAAATTATTATAATTTTGTTGCATTTTAAAATAAATTCTCCTCATCTCCCCTCTGGTTCTTCTGCCAATTATCTTAATTCACTGTCAGGTTACCAACTCGCCCACTAGTAAAAGCTTCTCCATGTTTACTAAAACCCCTCAAAATTTTAAACATCTGTGTTAGATCTCCCACCAGCCTTGTCTGCAATAATAAAAACAAACTTCTGCACTCCCTCCACATAACTGAAGTTAGTCATTCCTTTTTTTCATTTGTTCATGGGATGTGGGCTTTGCTGGCTAGGCTAGCATTTATCACCCATCCCAGAATTGCACTTGTTCAGAGGGCTTTTTTAAGAGTCAGCCACATTGCTGTGGATCTGGAGTCGCATGTAGACCAGACCAGGTAAGGATGGCAGATTTCCTTCCCTAAAGGACATTAGTGAACCAGATGGGTTTTTACAACAGTCAGCAATGGTTTCATGGTCATCATCAGACTTGTCCAGATTTTTATTGGATTCAGATTTCGCCGTCTGCTCTGCCCCAGAGCATTCCCCTGGGTCTCTGAAATACTAGTCCAGTGACAATACCACTGTGCCACCCCCTCTCCTGTTGATCCTTTTTTGTCGAACTGGCATTGTGCTCCTGCCAAGTAACACACTATTTACCCAGACAAAAGAAGCAGAATTTTATAATCTAAACTTAAAATCTCAGTTCAATAAACAGTTGCTGTGCTACTATCCACAGATTATCTCCTCCTTGCCAATAATTTCCCACTCTTGGGTGTCAGTCGTGGCCTAGTTCATAGCACATTCACCTCTGAGTCAGAAGATTATGGGTTCAAGCCCCATTCCAGAGACCTGGGCTCATAATCCAGAATGAAACACTACTGAGGGAGTGCTGCACTGTCAGAGGCACCGTCTTTTGGGTAAGATGTTAAACTGAGGCCCCACCTGTCTTTCGGGTGGATGTAAAAGATCCCATGGCAGTATTTCAAAAAAAGCAGGAGAGTTTTCCTTGGTGTCCTGGCCAATATTTATTATCCCTCAATAGACATCAATAAAACATGTTACCTGGTCATTGCTTCGTTTCTGCCTGTGGAACCTTGCTGTGTGCAAATTGGTTGCCATGTTTGCTACACTACAATAGTGACTACATTTCACAAAAAGTACTTAATTCCTGTAAGAGTTCCTTGGTTTGTGCTGAGTTTATAAAAGCTGCTATGTAAATGGAAAACTTACTTGCCTCTTACCAGATATCCATTATAAAAGTCATTACGTGCTCTTCCCATCTCACTCTGATATTAGCACACTTCACTTTGTGGTCTCTGCTTACTAGAGGGAGCTTTACTCTGTATCAAAACCATGCTGTGCCTGAGCTGGGAGAATTTGATGGGACAGTGTAGAGGGTGCTTAACTCTATATCTGCTGTACCTGCTCTGGGAGTGTCTAATGCAGGAGTTCCCAGACTGTGGTCCAGTCATGAACTCCCAGGCAGCAATGGCTGAGGCTGCATTACACACATGTGCACAATTTTCCTAGCTCTGCAGACCTGTCAGAGTCTTCAAAACTATTGTAGACAAAACCATTTGTCGCACTTAACTCCTCCCTCTCAACTCAACACCTGCACCACCCACTGAATCCACCCTCCATTGCTGCCCTCACTCCTGGGGTTGCACCAATTTGATGTGGGAATGTTTAATGCTAGCAGGAATGACCTAAAACAGTAAGTCTTTCCCATTGCCTCGCACGAATGTCCATCCACAACATTAAAACAAAAGGTGGATAAAAATCATCACTCAAGATGTTTGGTGCAAAAGAAGTAGATGTTACATCAGTGAATTATTGGAAATAAACTATAACCTGTCTAACTCATGAGTAACATTTCCAGTATTTCACAGCTTCTTTTGGAGGGGTGCCTATATGTGTATGCTAACCTGAATCCTAATTCGGTGTTTTTTTTTTTACAGTGTGTACTCTACTTGTGGGCTCTTAAAATTCTATACCCAAATACATTGTTCCTTTTGCGCGGGAATCATGAATGCCGACACCTCACAGAATATTTCACATTTAAACAAGAATGTAAGTAACTGTTAGGCTTATATTGCATAGTTTAAGGTTAAGCTTTGTCACTTGTATCCTGTAGCTGTATAGTGTTCTGGGTGATTGTAATGACTAGACCGTATTCTGGGGTTTTGCCCTGTGGTTACTGTGAACTGGGATGACCATGCAGTTCTGCAGTTATTAAGGATGGGCAAACAATAACACTGTGATATTTGCATGGAGCCTGTAATGGTTGATCTACAGTCTCTGTAGCCCGGTCACAGAGACATTGAATTGAATAGTTGTGATTTTAATTGTGAGCTGCCTTTAAGTTAATAGGGAAGGTTTCTCCTGCACCCCTCAAGTTGGTAACAACCAGGTTGGACAGCTGTTCAATACTTGTGCATCCCAGTCAAATTTTTCAGGGCCTCCTTTTATCCTGGTCTTTGTTGCGCTATGTGGAGCAGCTGTTCCCGATGATTGGCTCTGAATGTAGAATGCTTTACAGTAGTGGAGTCTTTTCCTTATGGGGAAAATATTTCTTCTGGCACGCTACAAAATGTATGGCTGAGCTGGTTTGCGGCTGAGAGTACCTGTGTCATACAGCAGGAAGGCCCCAGTTTCAATCCCAGTCTGAGTTTGCTGATCTGTCATGGTGGCAGTGGTGGCACTACACTTGGCCCTTGTGTCTGAGCTGGTGGGTAGTGAAATCTGCCAGGCTCACACTCCTGGAATTTTCACGTGTATGGACATTAGGTGAGGACAGAATCAAGTTGGTAATTAAGAGCAACTGTCCCCAATTAGGCAAAGATTAGGGAATCATTGCAAGAGTCTAAAAACAAGTTCATATGGGTGTTGGGGGGAACAAGAGGAATCTGTGCCATTACTCTGCAGTCTTGGAAATAAACCTGGCTTAAAGAAAAGACTGGCTTCAGATTCATCCTTTCTTCAATATATGATTAGTGAGATTAATAGTAGTCTCTGTGAAGCTGAAGGACTCTGCTTGGAAACAAGTAAACCCTATGGGTTAATATTACAAAAGGGATCGTATTGGGAGGGGAAGAAGCATGAAAGTAAATGTTACCAGAGGTAAATATGAATATTTAATTGCATACTTATTTAGTATGCAAGACCAGAATATTAATCCTTATTTCTTTTTAAATAGGTAAAATCAAGTATTCCGAAAGAGTATACGATGCGTGTATGGACGCTTTTGACTGCCTTCCTCTTGCTGCACTTCTAAACCAACAGTTTCTTTGTGTTCATGGAGGGCTTTCACCAGAAATTCATAGTTTAGAAGATATTAGAAAAGTAAGTATATTATGCAACGTTTATATCCATAATATAAATGGCCGTTGCAGTGGTAGCACTTCAGACAGGGATGAGGAGAAATGACCTTACGAAATCTGCAGAAATTTCAGACCTTGTGTTTGGAATTTTGATCAATGTTTTGATCTTTCCCATGGACCTGGGCGATAACTAAAATACAGAAGTGCGCTCCTTCTCATTTGCTTAACTTTCTCATGTGAATGGATTACTTTCTCCATCCCGCAGGAGGGAAAAAGCAGCCGAGGACATTGCCCTTGAATAAGTGCAAGAAGCCCATTCAGCTGATCAGTGCTTATTCACTAATCCTTCCTTTCCCCCCACTTTCTAGTAGACCTGATTTCTTTCCCGTGTCAAATTTTTGTAACTTCTTTTGTTGTGCTCAAGTTTTCAGACAATGAAATAGAAATTCCTCTTTCCCTGGTGCTTACTGACATCGTAACCACCTCCCTTTAAAGGCATCATTTCCCTTCATTCAGAGCTGCTTTGAACCTCTTCAACGAGCCCATGCTGAATAACTCCATCCTCTTAAACTTGTGCCCCTTCTCTGAACACCTCTTACTCAAGTTCCTTCAGTGTGTTCTTGCCACCTCCCTAAATGCTCAAGTTTTCCATGGACATGCCTAGTGTGCTTTCACTGTTTATCTGCCCCTATGTTACCAAAGCATCTCTGGCAATGATGCCTGCTGCTGCTCTCATAGCCCGAGGCTCCATCCTTGACTTCTGACTTTTCCTTGTTTGTTGTTTCTGAATGGCATGATTCACAGCAATGCTATTCACTATGTAGCCCTCAGGCGGCTCCCAGCCCACACATCTTTCTTGCTGCGCCCCTCCTGCCTGTTGTGTCCCTCCCGCCCCATCACTCATTTGCTTCCTCTCAAATGCTGAATAAAGGCAATTACAAAAGTATGAAGACACAGTTGGCGAAAGTGGACTGGCTAATTGGGTTAAAAGGGAATGGTGGTATAGAAGCAGTGATAGACATTTAGGGAGATATTTCATAACGTGGCTAACGAATGAAGTTAAGAGTGGCATCAAATTGAAAGAAAATATGCACAGTGCTGCAAAGATTAGTGGTTATGCCAGAAGATTGAGAAAGTTAAAGAGACCAGCAAAGGAAGGCCAAAAAAAAGGGAAAAATTGGGAGTATGAGAGAAAACTAGCTAGAAATATAAAAACGGTAAAAGCTTCCACGAGTATATAAAAAAAAAGACAAGAATAGCTCAATGAGTATTGGTCCCTTAGAGGGTGAGACTGGGGAATTAATAATGGAAACAAAATGGCAGAGGCTTTGAACAAGTATTTTGTGTCTGTCTTCATAGTAGAAGACACAAAACATTCCAAAAATTGTAGAAAATCTAGTAATGGGAGAACTAATGGGACTAAAGGCTGACAGATCACCTGGACCCGATCGCCTGCATTCTAGCATCTTAAAAGAAGTGCCAGCAGAGATAGCGAATGCATTGGCTGCAAGCTTCCAAGATTCCCATGATTTTGGAAAGGTCCAGCAAATTGGAAAACCACCATTGCAATATGCTATTCAAAACAGAAAGCAAAAACTATAGGCCAGTTAGCCTAACATCATTGGGAAAATGCTAGAATCCATTATTAAAGAAGTAGTAACAGGACATTTAGAAAATCATGATACTATTGGGCATAGTCAACATGGCTTTGCGAATGACAAATTTATTAGAGTTCTTCGAGGATGTGGTACAATCAAGCGTGGTTAAAGAGGAACCAGTAGATGTAATGTATTTAGATTTCCAAAAAGACATTCTATAAGGTGCCATGTAAAAGGTTACTGCACAAGATAAGAGCTCACAGTGCTGTGGATGATATTTTAGCATGGATAGAGAGGGTCGACTGACTGGGAGCAGAGTTGGGATAAATGGACCATTTTCAGGCTGGCAAACTGTAACATGTGGGGTACCACAGGGATCAGTGCTAGGGCCTCAACTACTTACAAACTATATTGATGACTTGGATGAAAGAACAGTGTGTATTTTAGCCATATTTTCTGACAGTACAAAGTAGGAAAGCAAGATATGAGGAGGACGTAAAACCTACAAAGGGATAAGGGATTTGGATAGGTTAAGTGAGTGGGAAAAAATTTGGCAGGTAGAGTATAAAATGGGAAAATGAGGTTGTTCACTTTGGCGGGAAGAGTAGAAAAGTAGAATATTAGTTAAACAGAGAGCGACCAGAGAAGACTACGGTACAGAGGGAACTGGGGATCCCTGTACATGAATCACTAAAAGTCAGCATTCAGCTGCAGCAAGAAATTAGGAAGGCAAATGGAATGTTTGCCTTTATTGCAAGGGGGCTGGAATGTGAAAGTAGGGAAGTCTTACTACAATTTTTCAGGCCATTGATGAGACTGCACCTAGAGTAGTGTGTGCAGATTTGGTCTCCTTATTTAAGGAGGGACTTTCATTGGAAGCAGTTCAGATAAGATTCACTCAGCTAATTCCTGGGATGAAGGAGTTTGACTTATGAGGAAAGGTTGAGCAGGTTGGACCTATACTCGTAGAATGACGGTGATCTTATTGAAACATTTAAACATTCTGAGGCGGCTTGACTGGGTAGATGCTGAGAGGATGTCTTCTCTAGAACTAGGGGTCACAGTTTAAAAATAAGGGGTCTCCCATTTAAGATGAAGATGAGGAATTTCTTCTCTGAAAGTTCTTAATTTTTGGAAATCCCTCCCCCAGAGAGTAGTAGAGGCTGGGTCAGTGAATATATTCAAGGCTGAGTTAGACAGATTTTTGATTTGCAAGGGAGTCGAAGGTTATGGGGTGCAGGCAGGAAAGTGGAGTTATGGTCATGATCAGATAAGCCATGATCTTATTGAATGGCAGAGCAGGCTTGAGGGGCTGACTGGCATACTCCTGCCCCGATCTCTTAGGTTCTTTCGCTGCCCCTTTCCTGAGTCCTCACTTACAGTGAAGGAGAGGGTCGGTCGGGGAGGGAAACAATGAGCAGGAGGGAGGTGACAAGTGAGAGAGACACGGCAAGCAGGATGATCAGTGAGCTGGTATGTGGGAGGGATGAGTGGGGGTGGGGGGTGGTGGGGGAGTGTCAAGGGAGAGGCCCTGCGAGCAGGACAGAGGCAGCAAGCGGGAGATTGGAGAGAGTGAGGGAGGAGGGAGGTAGCGAGCGGGAGGGTGGAGACACACAGGAGGGGGGGCTATAAGGGGGAGGGGGAAGGAATAGGTGAGAGGATTGGCAAGTGAATTAGATATGGCGAGTGGGAGGGTCAGCGAGCAGAAGGGGCTGGGAGTCGGGGAGGGTTGAGAGAGAAGCGGCAGGTAGAAGGATCAGAGAGGAGGTTGGGGAGGGAAGTGGCAAGCAGGAGGGCCAGCAGGGTAGGCAAGAAGGAGAGGCGGCAAGCAGAAGGTAAGTTATTAAACACAGTAACTGTATGCTTGGTGTACTGTGTACAGTTACTAATGTTTATATTTTGTAATCATTCTTTGTGTTTTGCATACTAAGATACCTTTTTAAAGAACTAAATCTCAACCTAAGTATTTTTTAAGTTGTACTTGTGGCATGGTCAAAATTTTCCCAATACCCCAATTGGTCCTCGTTATTTTTCCAGCTAATACCACTGCTTAGTTTTCACATGTGGACAGATGGCATCCAGCGCTCTCTTTAAACCCCCCCCACCCCGACTGCATAACTAATGTTATGTTGACAGCTTGCTGTCTGACACCATGTTGAGCATAAGTCAAACTTTCTGCCAAACCTGCACTGCCCATGTCCTGTGCCATGCATGCAGTATCCCACTGACAATTACATTAAAAGTTGTTGTCTACAAATATCCCCTGTCTAACCCCACTCTACACCTGTAAATTGACAAAGCCTATGTCCCATTCTGTTCTCTTCAGTTCCGGCAACTCTTTGCTTCAGTTCGCTATGCCGTCGGTGGAAGACGCTGCACCTTTTGAGTCCCGGCAATGATCATCTTCCTGATACCCCTTCTTTGCCATATCTGTCCCAGCTCTAAAGGCCTCTTCAAGGCACGTCTTTCTGATCATGCTCTTTGTTATAACTTTTTTTAAAAATATGCTTGACAGCCATTTCCTCTCTGAAAGGCACCATGGGGCATTGCCTACAATAAAAATGTATGTACACTATTAAAAAGCTGACACAGATATCCGCTGTCAAGAGGGATCTCTTAAAGGCATGCTCTTTATTTCCCTGCAGTTGAATTTGCAGGGTATGGGGATTGCAAGGTTATATGGAAGCGGGGAAAGATTGAAGGAGTGGCAGTGAGATGAATTGGCTCTGGAGCCAGAGCTGCCCGTACCTCCCACTACCTGCTGGCTCAGACATGGATTCAAGTACCAAGCAATTTCTGCGGAGACCTACCCTCACAGGCACAGATTCGGCAGAACCGCGCTATATGCTGCAAGGAAACCTGTAGCCAACCTTCACCATACAGCATAAATGGCAGTCAATGTCACCACTGCCCTCAAATTGCCAATCTGCATCGCTTTCCAGGCTAATAATTTACTGTCCATAAGTATATTAGACTGGTAGAAAAGCAAAGTACTGTGGATGCTGGAAATCTAAAGCAAAGACAAAAAATGCTTGAAATACACAGCAGGCCAGGCAGCATCTGTGCAGAAACACTTAACATTTCAGCTCAAAAGATCTTGCATTAGACTTTTCCCAGTTCTGACGAAAGATCATCTAAACCTAAAACATTAACTCTCCGCACCGATGTTGACAGACCTGCTGAGTGTTTCCATCATTGTCTGTCTATCTTGTATCCAATAACAGTCTGATGTAGTCTTGGCCAAAGCTAACATTTATTTTCACCTCTAAACCCAATGAGTAATGACAAGAGTAGAACGTGGGCCACTCAGTTTCAGCTCTTGACAAATGTAACCCAGCAGGTGTATCAGATGACTGAACTGACCCACCAACAGCATCGTAGCAACATGGAACTGAAGGAGTAAGTTAATAAATTGAGGGACCCCTTTAAGAACTCCTTTAGTGCTATGGCCTGAGCCATTTAAATCCTATACCACGAATTGGGGTTGAATTTTAACTCCCAAAAATGGGGTTGGGGTCATATTAGAGATTAAAATGCAAGAAGCATGAAATGGGAACCAAACCACCCTTTTTCCTACTTTTACAGAGTTGGGATGAGGGGCAAGCCACCTTGCAGGAAGCTGGTTGGTCATTTAAATATTATAATTGGGTTGCATGCCTTCATTTTAACAATCGTTGTACATAGGCGGCTGGCTTTCGCAGGCCTTGGGAAACTCCGGAGGTTAAGGGAGGCACCCTGTGATCTGTCTAATTTTCTTCCCTCCCTGTTGCCCCTAACCAGCATCAGGTGTACTGCGCCTTCCAACCCCCCCCCCGCCCCTCCCCAAAACCAAGCTCCCTGAATTAATGTTGGGCCCTCCTGTGAGATGCAGGAACACGCCCCCAGGTTAAAATCCAGGTCATGGTCAGTTTTGTGGAGCTGTCTAGTCTGGAAGTGTTTCTGATTTATATCAATTGAAATTGTTGTGTTTGATAAGTACTATTGACTCTCTTGTTTTCCTGACTTGTCTCTTTGCAGTTAGATAGGTTTAAGGAGCCACCTGCATTTGGGCCAATGTGTGACTTGTTGTGGTCGGATCCTTCAGAGGATTTTGGAAATGAGAAAACACAAGAACATTTCAGCCATAATACAGTGCGGGGATGCTCCTATTTCTACAGGTGCAGTTTGTGGGCAGGTGCACAGCTTTGTCAATGTGCATTCAATTGCAGTTTTTTGACATTTTAAATGGATATTAATTGGTCACCTTTGTGTTTCAGTTACCCAGCTGTTTGTGAATTTTTACAACACAATAATTTGCTATCAATAATTCGTGCTCATGAGGCCCAGGATGCAGGGTAAGCAATACTGAATTAAACCATTTTCATTGACACAAAAACATTTTGATTAAAGTTTAGCTGTAAAACAAGATTCCAGAAGCGCATGTGAAAATGAAGGAGGATCGTTGAGCTGTGGTTTTGTAATTTATGTTATGAGCAAGTGATGTGTTGGAGTGTCGACATATTGCTGGATGTGTTTGAGTTGATGCCAGTTCTAATGAATTCTTCTATAACCTGCCCAGTTCAGGTATTAGATACAGCTGAAAGCAATGCGAAGTATGTTGTGGTACAAAGTTAGCAGTCTGTGCCTGTCAGCCCTGTGTGAAGAAACAGAGCTGTGTTTTACCTCTGCGATTGTGCTAGGAAGGGTTTAAAATCGGTCAGGATTCGCACTTGCTGTCTGGTGGCATGTGAGATATGAGCTTGGATGTCTTGTGGACTGGATTGTGCTAGACTGTGAGACCCTTTGTAGTGGAATATCCTGCTAACATTTAGTGCAAAGCCCCACACAAGGAAATGGCCACTTGGGATCAGTGGAGCTGTCGGTTGAAATGTTTAATTCTCAGGCCCAAGTCCACATCACGATTGAAAAATTCATATCACAGGACATTGCACCCATACCCTGGTGATGAGTAGCTTGAAAATCCTGACCAAACAGTGTATCACGGATGCAGGGAAGATATCAGAATAATCTTGATGTCTAGAGTTTACTGTATGTTGTGTTTATCATAGATAAGTAGTGATGAGCAGCTCAAAGTTGTAGCTCCTAACAATTTTTCTATATACCTGACCAAAATGTTGAGGTAACCTGGTAATGGGAGTAATCAGAAATAATGCGGTGACTGGGTTTCATACCTACAATAGCACAGGGTTAGCTGGGTTCAGGTTAACATAACATAGCTCAGTCTGTCAGCTCTGACTGGGTTTAGTTTAATATAGCATCTCTTAATTCAGCAATTAGTTTGGAGGATTATGTTGCACACATTCTAATGTAGTTTGGATAGCAGTATAGTTGGTAGCAGTCATATGTTCAATGTTGGATATTAGTAAAAGGTGTGCACCCTTGACTTATCTGGGCTGTTCATTCATGTGGTGGCTGGTTGCTGCATTTGGATCATGCCTTCAACTAGTCCTTTACAGTCTTTCATTCCTGGATCATCAGGAATCTTCTATGTTTAACTATTATCCTATACTTGTCATTCAGGAGCTTGCATTACTTAGTTGTCGTGACTGTTACACCTCTCTGAAATGAATTTTTGCGAACTTTCTAATGCTTTCCAATTCCCTTTTCTTTTTCTCTGTTAGTCCTTTTTGGCTTTTTTTCATACCTAAACTTTAGGCTATCTGGCCTGATGGTCATTCTTTTGTCAAGCCCCTAATCCTTTGCCTTCTAGCGAATCTATTAACAAGGTGGCTGCGAGCTGCTTTGGCTCCAGGATCCATTAAAGTCACCACTACCTCAGGGTAGTCAGGAGACCGTTTTGTTATCCCAACACATTCCTAAGATTTTACTGCTGTCGATCAGAAATTGCTGCAGAGAGTTATTATTATAGTCGTCACTCGAGCCTAAGTGGTCAGTAGTCCTTCGGTGTCGTTGAGAGGGAACAGGGTAATTGTGATAGCTGTTTTTCTGCTTATTCTTGACTGTGCTCCATTGGCTGTTATAGTGCTGCAGAGCAGGAGTTTATCTGATATGGGCTGTCATCAGGAACTGATCCTCAGGATTTAAGAGCTTGCACAGTGCTGCATAAGGGATCCTCCGACTTGTCAAAGTTAATTCAAGGAGCCCCAGAAGCCCAAGGAAAGTAATGTAAAAGGAGTTTTCATTTTGAGTTTCTGAAGCCACTCACCCAAAAGTACGGTGATGGAACAGGAGAGCCTCCTTGGAAATTCAACCGATAAAGCACATTTTATCAGTTTAGGGTTTGTGAAGTTTAGCCATTTGCTCGTGTCCTTTTATTTAAATCAATAAATCAACATTTTTAAGAACCTTCCAGCATTGAGCAAGGTGGAGTTTTAATCTTATCCTAGCTAATGAACTTAATTTTATTGCAGTAGTGTTAATGGACAATGAAGAATAAATATGGTAAAACATTGCAAAGAAATTCATCACTGAAATAATCTATCTCTACAACTATGCTGCAAAACTGATAATGAGCTCTTGGATCCAATTAGTAATCTGGTTTGATAACAGTTGAAGTAGGAAAAATGAATCACTCAACAAATTCGAGGGGTTCTGGTGCATTTGCAGACAATGGGGTAATTTCAATCTCCTGGAGTTGGGTGTATAACACATCTGAATTTGATAATGTAACTTAGTAACCAAGTATATTGTAAATGCCGCGTTTTGCTTATAACTCAATTGATTAAGCAAAGTATCCTTCCTTCCCTTTTCACTTTATTTTCAGTCATTATTTTTGATATGCGCATGTGTGTTACTCAGCCACCCTTCAATAGTATACGCTATCTTGAAACCCATAGTATGTGCAGTCTCTCAGTATGTACAGTCTTGGGGCCCATCATATCTGTAATTCCATAGCATACGCAATCATGTTACACAAAGCAAATGCACAATGCAGCATAAGGCAACTGATTAGTATTAAGAGTGGAATGAGAATTTCATTCAAATGGTCAGACTTAGAAATATTTAGTGCATCACAAAGTAAGCATGCAAAAATGAAGATTAAAAGCATTAACCAACCTTCCTTGATGGCTCAGTGGATTTATTCTGAGAGTAGCTGAGCCCCCACTGACCAATAGTTTGGACCGTACTCTGTCCTGATTTAGCCGAGTTGGATATTTTAGATGGGCTTCAGTGCACATGTAATCTCATGTATCAACTATAAATATATTCCCATTAATTTGAGTTGAGGCCTTAGCCACCAACGAGGCAGCAGAGTTACCACAAGTGCTAGTCTAGATTGTGTTGAAACAGCTCTTTTCAAAACTCAGGGCCCACAAAATTCAAACAGGGCGCTCCGTCTACTGCAAGAATAAATAGGACTGAACTGCCTGGCTTTAAGGCCCCAGATTTTCTGGATGCAAGCGTGTCAGGGTTGGACAGCTGTGCTCTAACGGGCTGAATTTTCACGGTCCTTCCGATGCAGGCTGCGCGCAAAATGAGAAAATGGCACGTTGGGTCACTTCCCTGGTGCGCTCCCACTTGCAAGCAGTTTTGCCAGATGTGGGGACAAATTTGCACGAGATACCCAGCTGCCAATGGGTGGAAAATTGCTGATGCCACCAAGATATTTTTGTTGGATAAGCTCCCTGCTAAGGCTGAAGCCTGGCAGTTGCCTGGAGGCAGCCTCCGGCTGACAGGACACCTCGTATGATTCCCTATGTCACGGAGCCACGGGGATCAGAGAGCCATAGCCATAACCAAACAATCCTGTGGAGGGGCACACCACGCCTTGCTGGCCTGACAGCTGTGGCCATTCTTTATTTTTATCTTTGCCAGAATGCCTCCATCTTGAGGTGGCATCACACTCCCCACCCTGCACCTGTGGTGCTGCTTTTTGATCTGTGCTGTGGATCCCTGATTGGGCCTCTCGCTTACCATCTTTATTTCGACGGGCAGGAGGCCAACTCTCAGAGTATAGTGCTGGCAGGCATCCTGATGGCACACATGCAGGCACCAAAGCCCTATATCTTCTCAATGTCGCTGGAAAATTTAGCTCTGTCTGCTTGTTTTATTCCCATTTCTCACATCCACCTTCTTAGAGGACCTTGCCCATTATGACGGTTATTAGGATGCACAAACTAATTTCATATGGAACTGTTCCATCAGACTGCACCAGATTACTGGTTTCTGACCCACTGCAGTAGGACTCTTGCCATTATTGTGGTTATCTCAGTCCAGAGATTTAAGCACATGATCCAGGCTAATGCTGGCATGCTGTATTGTTAGAGATATCTCAATTTGGCTGTAATGCTAAACTAAGGTCTCATTTTCCTTTTCCCATTATATAAAAGATCCCCTGACAGTGAAGCTCTCTGGTATTCTGCCCAACATGTCGAAGGTAATTGTCTTATTGCTGTTTGCAGGAGTTTGGTGTTTGCAAATAGGCTGTCAAGATTCCCTATGTAGTAAGTGACTGCACTTCAAAAGCACTTCATTGCTTTAAAGTGCTTAGGGATGTTTTGAGGTTCTGAAATGTGTTATATAAATGCAAATTATTTTTCTTTGGTCACCAGTTCTGATTTTATAATAACTACAAGGATAGTTTCATTATAGGTTATAAATTCATCATGTAATTAAATATGACTGCTTTCAATATTTTTGTTTCTACAGCTACAGAATGTACAGAAAAAGCCAAACCACTGGGTTCCCGTCATTAATTACAATCTTTTCTGCACCAAACTATTTAGATGTCTACAATAATAAAGGTAAATTATTTGAATCCTATTTAATTGGTTTATACCTTTTTCCAAAAAAGAATCTTTCCTTTTATCCAGCATTGACAGAGGCTTACATATTGATGTAAATTGTGTGCCCCCAGACCACTGTAATCTTCACATACAAAACCTGTCACTAGAATGCTTGACTGTAGGGGAGCACCGCTCTTGTTCTCACACGAGCTCATCCATTGTTACTGTTGGATAGTGATCAGCATTGGGAATCTTGCCTAATTTTCATGTCCTTTTCTGTACCCCTGAGCCATTGAGGCCAATTTTAGTAGCATTTTGACCGTCATGAACAGAAGCTAATTCAGCAGGTCACCCAGGGAATATTTCGTCAGTGTGCTTCTGTTTTACTTTTCACAGTACGTTTACCAACTCAGCCCTCAAAGTAATTTCAGCATTTTATTAAAAACGGTCCGAAGAAAAAGTTTTTTTCTCTTTGAAGCATCTCTCCTTTTTTTTTGATATAGTGCAATGCTTAGTACATCACTGAGAAACTGTTTTTCATTTCAGCTGCTGTATTGAAGTATGAAAACAATGTGATGAATATTCGACAGTTCAACTGTTCTCCCCATCCCTACTGGCTGCCTAACTTCATGGATGTCTTTACATGGTCGCTGCCGTTTGTCGGAGAAAAAGGTATAGCTATTGAACACTCATTTTGCTAAAGGTAAATTTAAAATATTGGCAAAGTAAAAATTGAAACATGTGGCACAGATGAAAGGTAAACTTAAATTAAACAAAATTATTTCTGTTGTACAGTAACAGAGATGCTGGTTAACGTCCTCAATATCTGCTCTGATGATGAGCTCATGTCTGAGGGAGACGATGCATTTGACGGTAAGGGAGTTTTGTGTTTAACTGGTGTGCGGCTTAATCCATTTACCAATGGGTATTTAGGGTGTAAGAGTTCTGAGAATGTTTAGTTATGCCTATGTATCACAAGCACCATTTTTGTTATTTGCAGAGGTGCCCATGTCAAGGATGATGCCTTCGTTGCTGGGAATTTAAGTGGTAGCTTGAAGACAATTGATCAATTTGCATTGCATTGGTCCCACCCAAAGATATCTGAAACTTTTTACAAAACTTCCTTCCACCCACCTTTCAATTCCAGCCTCAACACCTGTAGTTTGTCCCAAGCCTTGCTGGAGCAAGGATGGAGCCAGGTATCCCATTGGCAAATTAGCTTTCTCTGGATGGGATTTGAACCATTAGCTCTGCAGAAGGGGAACAGATCACAGAGAGCCAAGTGTACTTGAGAGAATGCAATGTAGAAAAGTTGTTACAAAGTGATTCTAAGCTTCAAGCATTGTCCATTTTTAAATAGGCACAGCTGCAGCTCGGAAGGAGATCATTAGGAACAAGATTCGAGCGATTGGCAAAATGGCCAGAGTATTCTCGGTCCTCAGGTGAGGGTTTCAATATGGGTTTCTTTTTTAATAATCTTATTGGGCTTTTCTCCTTGAGATGCTCCTTAAAACCTCTCTTTGAGCAAGCTGATCATTATATCGCTGTCTTAATATCTGCTTACATGGCTTGCTACGACCAGGATGGGAGGAGTGCGCGAATTATCAAACCCCACTACTCCACAGGCCATACCATTAATTTAAATGTTTAATTTTCCCACCAAAATGGCCAGTTGTGTACCTATATCTCTAGTACCCAGAAGAAAAGAGACTCTGACCAAGCTTCTTTCAAAAACTCAATGATTAGTTTATTTTAAAACAAAACTTCTTTTAACAAGTTGCAAGTACTGGTTGACACAATTGTAATCGGGTGGTTAACATACAGTTATAAATGGGAAGTATAACTATCTATCTCTTTCTAAAGAATTCCCCCAGCGCGCACACAGACAAACAGAGTCTCTCTGTAGCGATAGGCTTTGGAGGGTGGGTGTTATGAAATAAAGGATAAAGCCCGCAAGGTCTCGACACTATCAACCTGGAGTTCTGTCGTGTGCTGACGGGCCACTGGTCCCGATAGATGCCTGGACGTTCCCACTTGCTGTCCAGCATTGCAGGTCCAAATGCAGACTGGTTACACTCAGGTGAGGGTTCTCCAGCTACAGGTTGATAGCGCCACACAATTTTAGGCAAGATAAAAAGAGGGAGCCACTTTTCCTCAGCTTGTTCTCCAACAAGACTGCCTTCAACAAAGCAGGTTCACAACTTTAAGTTTTTTTTTTCTCTCCCATGTGATGGCCTTTTTTTGTGTCTCCCAGCTTCGTTAATTAAAATGCTTTGCAACTGAACACAAGCAGAACAACTCCTTCTGAAGTACCCTATAGGTCAGGTGATTTCTTGGAAGAGGCCTGCTTGTTTACAGTTCCAAGATGAACTTATGGCCTTTTTCAAAAATAAAAACCCAGGTTAGCGCCCACATGTCTAGATCATGTCAAATCCTTCCGTTTTGTAAAATAAAACTTTAGTCTTGAGAGATATGATTCTGATAGGCTCGGTGTCTCTAGATGCTACATTGGTTCCAATTTGCTAATCCATTTTATAAATCTAAATGAATAAAATCATGGATTTAAAAGGCAAATATGGCTCCCCACTCCCATCATGGCTTAGTGAGTAATTAGTAATTAGGTGCAATATTGATCGGGATGTTCCTAAATCAATGCCATCTTGAGGTAGCTGATCTTGATGGTGACCCTACAATTGATCTTAGTGCAATCTTGATAAGGAAGGGAGTATCCAATCAGGCCTGAGTCTCCTGAGCACAACTCAGTGACACCCCTACTTCACGTTTCTCCCGCCTCCTCTGCCCCCACCCCAGCCCTCACTAGAAAGTACACGTAACTGGTGAGTAGAGTTGTGAATTTGATAGCCTGATACTCTCAGATGAAAACTGGCTACATGGATGAAAATTCGGCCCAGCATGGGCCAGAATCTTAGAGTGGTGGGGTTGGGAATTTAAATAGCAGTTTCTCTTCAAGTGACAGAACATGCTCGCTTTAGACTGTGTAGGAATTTTATTTCCCTTATTACGCAGTTCTGAATACATTCTCAATGTTCGACATTTGCAGAGAGGAGAGTGAGAGTGTGCTGACGCTGAAGGGATTAACTCCCACTGGAATGCTACCAAGTGGAGTGTTGGCAGGAGGACGACAGACCCTACAAAGTGGTAATGATGCATTGCGTCTTCCTGTGCCTCAGGTGGATTGGGGCACATCTCGCTGTTTCACTAGCACTGCACATAATGCATGTTGGGAATTTGTGATGCTTTTTAGCTCCTGTCTCAGTGGCTGATCCAAGCATAATGTTACATGTAACCTGGGCAATATGAATGCACGCTAACCAGGGTTTAGATATGAAAGCTAATATTGGTCATGTTTTCTTAAATTATTTTTTATTTTTCCTGGCTTTTGCTTTTGCTTAGAAGCTTCTTTCCGGCCTGGAGTATTGATATTTTCAAAGAAGGTGATTATTTTAGCAGAGCCGTCCTGTATGTTGTGAATTCAGACATTTAAATATTTTAAACCTTGTAAACTACAACTCCTGGTGCCTTTAGCTGAACAGCCAGGCTGTATATCATGTTGACTTCAGTTGACCGTGATCATACGTACTAAGCTTTGTGTTAGATCACAAACATTTACAAGCTACATCCCATACTATAAGCCTGTTTATTTATGATTATTGTACGCTGTTTCAGCCTTTTACTTGGGAAGAGGAATAAATGAGGCACAGTAACCATGGAGTACATCACATTTACCCCATGAAATGGCAGCAAAGTATTTGTCTTTTGTTCATATTTATGTGTACTGTGTACCGGTGTCTCTCTGCTGCCAGCTTGTCTTCAGACCTTGTAACATGCCTTTCCTTCCTCTGCAGATAAAGCAGTCTTCTGTGACTCTGTCTGTCAGTGTTAGGTGTAGTTATATGTCTGTACAACTTTGTCAGAAGCATCTTTGCAGGAAATATTGTGCAGTCTGTATGTTAATTTATATCGGCACTTTAGATGGTTGCTTGTGCAAGAGTGAGTGTTTGAAATTGTGATCAAATCTTTTGAGACTATTTCAATTGAATGGGAAAAACTCGTATCCCAGCACTGGTTCGTGATTAAACTTCGTTTGAGTGTGCATATACTTGTTTTATTTCAAAATAAAAATAGTCTGTGCAATTCCAACTATAACCTGGTTTGATTCTAATACTTTGCAACACGGAGGGAGAAAACTGTTTCCCAGAATATTGCTCATGTTCAGCTGGAACATAATTCAGTGTTTGCGAGAGCATGTGTTTGTGTCTGTAACATCATAGGACACCTATGCTGATGCTAGTTGCTTAAACAAAGCTATCTAACCTAATACCATTTCCTTGTGCTTACCCATGTCCTTTTTATTTTCTTCCTATTAAAATGCTGATCCAGTTCTACTTTAAGTGATTTTATAGCCTTTGCCTCATTAGCCACTTGTAAAATGTTCTGCTGCAATTAACCCTCTGTGTGAAACATTATTCTAACATCCCCCTTTGTCGCCCCTCGTTAGTTGATTCACTAACCAGTAGTAACAGTCTGTCATTTGTCTCAATAACCTTTCATTGTTTGTCAAACTTTCACTGGATTCTTCCCCTTAACTTCGGTTCAATTGGAAAAGTAAACCATTTCTAGAACCTTTCTTGATAATAACCTCCCATTGGTATCATTCTTGCTGGACTCTTTGAATGACTCTAACCTCCTACTATTAAGTTGTCCACAATCACATGGTACTCTGGTCTACCCAAGGTCTTGCTTTTATGCATAAGAACATTGATTTTGTAAAATCTGTTATTTCATGGTCTTTTCTACCTACAGTCTTCACCATTTAAAGATTTGTATATCTTCTCTGTTACATTTCAGTTCCTGCAGTCTGTTCGGGATCTTACTGTGTAGTGTATGTTTTCTATCACTATTTCCGAAAATGTATCCGTTTATGTTTCTCTGCATTGAACTACATCTGCCATTTTTCTGCTGACCCTGCTACTGCATCTGTGCTCTTCACAGCAGCTTTCCTTGTTGTCTAAGTTGGTATCATCAACAAACTTTGATATTATTTCTCTTGTTCCCGGGTCCAAATCAATACTATAAATAGCAGAGACCCCAGATCCCTGATACCCACATCCCTGCAATCTGAAAAAAATAACTAGTTATCCCAAATTATGACTTGTGTCCTCTTGCCAGCTTTGTAGCCTTACTCTAATACAAGGCATTAATTTCATAGTAAGTCTGTTAAATGATGAGTTAAGTGCCTTCTGGAAATTCATATACATAATCACTGCATTTATTTTATCTTTGCACCTTAATTTCATCTAAGAATTAATTTCATCAAGCAGTCTACCTTTCAGAAACATTTGTCATCTAAACCTACCTAACCCTTGCCTTTTTTAATTGTTTACTACCCTCATCCCTTATTATGGGCTTTCAAAGTTTACCAACAACTGAGGTAAGATTAATTGTATATACTTCCTTGTCTGATTGCTTTCCTGGCAGATTATTGGTAGTGTTAGATTACTGTAATACCTCGTGATTTGGTGACATCCGTCATTCCGTGTGATATGTAAGCACAAATATTTCTTCCCAGTACTAATAACTTAGTGATTGCTCACACTGATTTTTTTTCACAGAAAAATGAGCTATTAAACATTTTTAATGTCTGAATTACACTTTACTGAAATCAGATGATCTATAAATTTGGACTTGCAATGAAAAATTACATTTGCCCTGCACTACTGAACTCATGACCAGACTGCTACAGCTTCACAAGTGTACATTCCCAGGTTCTGTAAACATAAAACATAAATTGGTTTCAAAAGTATAGTGATTGTTCAGCTATACAAATCAGATCTCTCTTTCAAATCTATTTCCTATTTATACCAGTGTATCTGTCTTATATAATGACTGGCAAACTTTTATTTGTAGGAATTAAATTTGTTTCTGTAATGTTTGAGGAGAAGGAAAATTTTGCATCTTAGTTAATTGCAATTCCTTGTCAGAAAAAGTATCTAAGCACTCGTCGGAGTTCCATTTAGAACTGATTTGACCTGCGTGAGTGATAAGACCAATCAATACATATTCAAGTCAGTCAAGGGCACTTTGTGGTTCAGAGCATCAGATGCCTCCAGTAAGTAGACTATGCACATGGAGTTGACCCCACACTGCACAATATCTATTTACACCTCTTGGTTACAGTACTATATAACAATGTGTCCCTCCTTGACATTTTAAATTGGATATTATAGGTGCAGAATTGGTCTTCACCAGTAGTGTGAAATGCGCTCATAGTAAATGGACAGTCTGGTTTTCTTTCCGATAGAAATCAATGATAAAGAAAATCGAGCATGGTGTAAAACAAGTATCAATTCGCTATGAGCACATTCTGCACCACTGCCAGAGACCAATTTCATTTTCTGTGCCTTCTGCATGAGTTTCTTCAATTATTTTGCAGACGGAAGAAGTCGTCACTTGGTAAGATGAGGCCATGCACTATTGCTGGAGGTCCTTTGTTTTACATGCAACAAGTCAACATGGATCTATTTAATTTAATCAATACAATTTGCCTTCATGCAGTAATGCAAAATAATGAAAATATTACATTCCTCACATCAATGGATTAATTTACTATGACAAACAAAGTGCTGACTAACTACTGCTTGCATTCTAATCTGTCAGCCTTTGCTGGAGCTCCCCACCCTCAACTTTCTGTTTTCTTTAAAAAGAGCAAGCTGACTGACTGCCTGTGTATCTGTCTTTTAATCTCTTTTTATGTTTGCAACCCCTGCTGAACACATGGAACTAAGCACCCATCAATACAATAAAATGACATGTTTATCAATTGCCAAGACCAGCTAACGAGTTGCATATTTGTAGTTTTGAGAGTGGGGAGAGGGAAATGACATCAAAGCTTAACCCATTAATGGTTCAATTTAAAAAAATCACAGGGCGTCCAGGAGCAGAGAGGTACACAAATCTTTAAAGATAAGATAATGAGGCAAACCTATTTTTAACAACTCTTCTATGTAGCACATATTGTTAACATAATGAAACCTCCCAAGATACTTCACAGGAGCATTGTAAAACAAAATATGACAGTGAGCCACATAAGGAGCAATTAGATCAGATGAGCAGAAGCTTAGTCGAAAGAGTGTCTTAAAGGAGGAAAGTGAGATGGGTCAGGAGGGTATTACAGAGCTTAGGGCCTTGGCAGCTGAAAGTGTGGCCATCATTGGTGGAGCGATTAAAACTGGATGCTCAAGAGGTTGGAAAACATTTGGGTTCCTTGTTTTATAAACAGAAACATAAGAGTTCAAAAAGCAAGGAAGTTGTGTAATCCTTGACAAATCATTGGTTAGGTCTCGGCTGGAGTATTATGTCCAATTCTTGGCACCACGCTTCAGGAAGGATGTTGAAAGCCTCAGAGGGTCCAGAAGAGATTTACTAGATCTTTACCAGGAGAGGGGAACATCAGTATGTGGAGAATCTGAGACTATTTTCCTTAAAGCAAAGAAGGTCACGGAGATTTAATGTAGTTCAAAATTATGAAAGGTTTGGATAGAGTAAATGTGGATAAACTGTTTCCACTAGTAAGAGGGTCAATAAACAGAGGATACAGATTTAAAATAAACCAGAAGGGAGATGACAATGTTTTTTGCACGGTGAGTTTGTGATTACTTGGACTACACTGCCTGAAACAGTGTTGGAAGCAGGTGCTATAGTAATTTGCAAAAGAGAATTGGATACTTAAAAAGGAGAAATTTTCAGGGATATGGAAAAAGAGCGGGGAGTGGGACTAATTACAAAGCTCTTTCAAAGCTGGCACAAGCAGGATGGGCCGAAGGATGACCTTATCTTTGGCATCATTTCAAATCTCACCATAGCAATTTGAGCATTTGAATTCATTTTTTTGTAAAATTGGAAATAATCTGGTGTCTGTAAAAGTGGTCATGAAGCAGTTGGATTGTGGTTAAAAACACAACTCATTCACTAATATTCTTTAGGGGCAGGAGCCTCTTCACGTTGATTCGTGCTGACATTTATGTGACTCAGTCCAACACCATTGTACATGTCTGCTATCTGAAATAGCCTAGCAAGGTACTGCATGATATCTAGGGATAAGCATTAAATTCCAGTATTGAAAGCAATATCCAAATCCTGAGATGGAATTTGTTTAAAAGAAATTAGAACCCATATTGGAAACATATCGTAAAGGCTCAAATGTTGAAACTGAACTTCTAAGCTACTTTAAACATTTCAGGCAGAGACTCTTGTGTCTATTGTTTACTGTACTGTGATTGCAGCTGTTTCCCAGTAATTAATGAAGGCCATTGCTTCGAGGTGTACACAGTGATCAACTAGTCTGTAACCAAGAGTTAACCCAATTCCACTCAACATGATATAAAAACAGAAAATGCTGGAAAATCTCAGCATCTGTGGAGAGAGAAACGGAGTTAACGTTTCGAGCCCAATATGACAACTCTTCGGTGTTCCGAGGAAGAGTCATATTGGACTTGACATTAACTCTTTCCCTCTCCACAGATGTTGCCAGACTTGCTGAGCTTTTCCAGCACTTTTGTTTTTGTTTCAGATCTCCAGCATCCACAGTGTTTTGTTTTTATTCTACTCAACATAATGCAGCCCAGATAGCAGATTTATTTTTTTTTTACAACTTCCCATTCATTTCAATTAAAACTGAAGGTCTCCAAAGCGAAGCAGACCATTATAGATATTACATGTAAGCATGCTAAGGACTAGTTGTGCAGTTTCTTTCCCCTCCAGATTTTTTACAGCGAGGGAATAAACCTCAATGTTCTTTTAAATCTGTTAAGCTCTGCTTTCGTTGCCTATTTAAGCAGAGATTGAATAATGCAACATGTTCTTGATGGGGAGGGAAAAGAAACTATTGTGTGATTTAAGTTGAATTCTGTCTTTCCACCTCCATTTTGTTTGCAGAATTCTTAAAAGTATAGTGGGGGAAAAACCTTTTAACGTTTTCCCCCTCCCGATATTTTTTTCCACTCCGCCCCTATCTAGTACTCAATGTGTGTGCGAGGAGCATGATGTGAAAAGTTTTGAACTCTGACACCGGTGATTTAAGATGACTGCACTGACACTGGAGTCTCAATGATTGCATTTACGGAATCTAATTATCCCCACAGTCTCACCCAAATTGCCTGTCTGCAACATTTATCTTAATATCGCTCCTACTTTCAGACGTGGTTGTTAAACCATTCGTTTGTCTAATCCAAACGGTACCACAAATAAAATTTATCATTTGGAGATTTAATGAAAGCTTGCTTTTCCAAATTAACGTGTGGGGTTTGAAATAAACCTCGTGACCGACTATGCTTTACTTTTAATACTAGTTTATTAACTTTTGGATTGCAAGTAATAGCATGGAAAGCTGGTTTAAACCACAGAGCATACAACCGAAGGCAAAAAAAAAATTAACTAGATGCTTTAAAATAGTTTATTGTGCTCAGAATTGCAAAGTAACCCATAGTACCTCTCCAAGTGCTGCTACCAATGGCAACCCAAACGCCATGTTGATGAGGTGATGTGGTTGTCTCCAGGGGCACTAGGATCATCTGATGAGGTCTTTTGGAGACTCTGATCACCCTATATGGCGACCACGAGCAGGCTGAGCACGGAGGCTCCTTCCACAGGGCAACCCTTTGGCTTATATCTACCTTCCCTATTCGTCAGGGAAAGGTCAACAGTTGCCAGGCCACCCTCTCTGTTCGCTGGATTCTGCCCTGCAATATAAAGGAGGTAGAATCCAATGGGGCACTCTCTCTCCTATTGCAGAGCTGCTTTGACCATTAAAGAAACTATGTAAAAGGCTGCTGTTCAGCATGCTTCTGTGAATGTAATGGAGTGCGCATGACTAGGGTTTACAAGTGCCTTTAAAGCGATGCTACATACACTTAAGTATTTGACATGTCACCTGCTCTTCTGTTCCCCGCCCAACGTTCCACCAACTTTAGAAGAGAGCAGAGCCATACCTCGCAAAACCAAGAGCAAAAAGTGTGACCGGTTCAGTGAGAGTTGCTTCATTTTATTGTGTTGGCTAATTAATAATAAGGTTGCCAGTTGTTTAAATGAAGGTACTGTCCCTGTAAGTAAGCCCCTCAGCTTGACTTCTAAATAAAGATTTTCTTCAGAAGTTCTCTGAAATGCCTCCGAGGTTTTACCCAGCTTAGCTGTACACCTGGAACGTCCCAGGTTCGTGCTGAACTCAGCTGTAGCGGCTGTAAAGTTGATGTGATCGATCTGGTGCCCCTCATTCTGCTCAGGCAAGATTAGCGTAGATTTTCCGCTCCTACTCGTCATCCAGAGGTATGAGAGAATGGGCCTGGTTGTGATGCCTCCCCACCCTGATCCATAACCTCACGGCCTATCAAGACTTCTGGGTTCACCCGCAAGCTTTGGCAGCTTGGGTGAGATATCTTAAGGGGCCATCACCCACAGAACTATACCCGAGAAAAGTGGAAAGAATTTGGCAGGGGGGCCAGGGATGAACTTGGCTGGAGAAGGAACAAAAATAGTGGAATGCAAACCAGGCCTCAAAATGGTTGTTGGCTTCATTGATGTGCAGTTGCTTTCAGAATATTGTTGCGGACCATCTAAAGCTGTAGTTTCACCACCCTCGATAATCCCTGTGGACAGAGAAACATAGAGTTAACATTTTAGATCAATGACCAGTTCTTACAAAAGGTCGTCAACTTGAAAGGGTAATTCTGTTTCTCTTTCACAGATGCTACCTGACTTTCTGAGAGTTTCCAACATTTTCTGTTTTTGTTCCAGATTTCCAACATTCTCCGTATTTCGCTTTTTCCCAACAATCCCTCTCTGCTTTGCTGCCAATGTTAGATTCTGTTCAGTGGGAATAAAATTTGCTCTTGTGCCACTAAGTTTTAGAAAGCAAATACATTCTTGAAGAAAATACAGGGCAAAAACCTAAGGACTGAAAGTTAGTTTAAAATAAATCTGATAAAATGTTTGTCCACGTCACCCAGTCTGTCAGTCTGTGCTTTGGTGTCTGGTCCAAGCCATGGTCAGTGTTACCTTATATGGGATCTTGCTTATTGGAATAGTTCCTGAAATTCTGTCTAGTATTTGTATCACAAAAATGGAGATTGGTTTTTAAAGTGATGGACATAAACATCTAATATGCTAACTTCACTTTCCCTGAATTATAAACACCAATATGGTAAGTAGTTGTGAAAACAATGCAGAAAATATTGAAAACAGACAGCAAGCCAGTCAAGTCAGTAAGGCCCTGTCTCTTACACCTGGAACATTCAGTTGCTTCTTACAGGATATCAGTCAGCATCTACAAAGTATATTTCCAGCTTTTTCCATCTTTATTTCCAATGTCCCACTTTTGCAGTTCACCTCTATTTGATAAATTGTCAATTTTACCAGCTAATAAATCTATTTTAATTAAAGCTTATTTTACAATGTTACATTAAATGATAACAAAAGCTCCTTAGTGTGGGGTAATTCCTTGCTGGCACCACTGAATGAGCTTGCTGTTCAATTACATGAAAACTTAAAACTACCTCTGTGTCAAAAAGCATTTGTTGTGTAAGATCGCTGTTTGGTCCCACGTGTGTTTGTGCCAGTACATTCATCTTTAAAACAGTTGCTGCAATGGCAGATCCTGACTTATAATTAACTCTTTTTTGCATGTAGTCAACAGAGTTTGTATTTTAAGAGAACTGTACTCCTGTATCTCTATACTTGAACTGTACTCCTGTATCTCTATATTTGTGTTGAGAACCAGGTGATCCTTAGGAAGAGTAACATGGAAACCAATATACTATGAATGGAGCGACTGTGAAAAATGAAGCTAAGTAGAGAGACCTTGGTGTCCATAAACACAGATCCTTAAAGGTGCCAGGGAAAGTAGAAAAGATGCATAAAAACACGTAAGGGTTTCTTGGATTCATAAACAGAGGAAGAGAATATAAAATCAGGGGGGGCGATGCTAGAATTTTATAAATCACTGGTTAGGCCTCAGCTGGAGTATTGTGGACAGTTCTAAATACGCTTCAGGAAAGATGTAAAAGGCTTAGAAAAAGTGTACAGAGGATGTTTACCAGGATGTTGCTAGGAATGAGGGACTTCAGTTACGAGGAGAGGTTGGGCAAAGGTAAACATTTTGATATAAGTAGGTAGAGGAAGATTGTTCTGTATGTTGTGAGTCAGATACAAAATTATTGGCAAAGTGTCGAGAGGGGAGAATTATTTTCACTGAAGTTGTTGGGATCTAGAATGCTGCTCCTGAAAGGTGACGGAAATAAGTTCCATAAATAATTTTAAGTTGGTATTTGAGGATGGGGTCAAACAGGTTACAGACAAAAAGCAGGGATACGGGTCTACGAACAACTGCTCCTTCAAAGGGTCAGTGGAAGCATGATGCCAATGAAAGACTGTCAAGCCCGCATACATTTCTCCTCATTTTGGCAGATTTCACCCTCGTAGCAACTCAATTCCACCTGCCGGAAGAGGTAGAAGGCCACAGAGCCGTAGCCAGTTCATAGAATCATAGAACGGTTACAGCACAGGAGGAGGCCATTCAGCTCATTGTGTCTGTGTTGGCTGTCTGAAGGAGCAATTCACCCAGTGCCACTCCTTGACCTGCCCATAGCCCTGCACATTCTTCCTTTTAGATAATCTAATTCCCTCTAGAATACCTTGATTGGCCCTGCCTCCACCACACAATCAGGCAGTGCATTCCAGATCTTAACCATTTGCTGCGTGAAAATGTATTTCCTCATGTTGCCATTGGTTCTTTTGCCAAATACCTAAAATCTGTGCCCTCTGGTTCTCTATCCTTCCACCAATGGGAACAGCCTCTCTCTATCTACTCTGTCCAAGTCCCTCATGATTTTGGACACCTCTATCAAATCTCCTCTCAACCTTCTCTTCAAGGAAAACCATCTCAACTCCTCCAATCTATCTACGTAACTGAAGTTCCTAATCCCTGGAACCATTCTCGTGAATCTTTTCTGCATCCTCTTTAACGCCTTCACACCTTTCCTAACGTCTGGTGTCCTGAACTGTATACAATACTCCAGCTGAGGCTGAACCAATGTTTTGTCCAAGTTTAGCAGTTTTTTGCTTTTGTCTTAGGATAACTTCCTTGCTTTTGTACTTAGTGACCTTATTAATAAAGTTTAGGATGTTGTATGTTTTATTCACCGCTCTCTCAACATGTCCTGCCATCTTCAGTGAATTATGCACACATACACCCTGCACAATCTTCAGAGTTGCACCCTTCATTTTATACTATCTCTCCCAAAACTTCTCTACATTAAATGTTATCTGCCGGTTCTGTCCATTTCCATCAACATATGTTCTTTGACGTATTACACTAATGCCTTTCCGTTCATAATACTTCCCAAGTTTTGTATCGTCCTTAAATTTTGAAATTGTGCCCTGGGTCTAGGTGGCTAATATACATCAGCAAGAGCAGGGGTCCTAACACTGATCTGTGGGTAACACCAGTCTGAAGAACAACCACAACTACTGTCACAGCCGTTTTCATATCCATGTTGCCACTGTCCTTTTGATTCCATGAGCTATAACTTTGCTTACAAGCCTGTTGTGTGCAGCACTTTATTAATGCCTTTTGGAAGTTCATGTATACTATATCATTACCTTCTGTTATTTCATCAAAAAACTCAAGCAAGTTAGTTAAACATGTTTTGCCCTTAAATTGTGTTTAACTAACTTGCTTGAGCTTTCCTTAATTAAACCGCATTTGCCCAAGTGACTATTGATATTGCCTCTAGTTATCATTTCGAGAAACTTCTCCACCGCTTAAGTTAAATTGCAGTTGCTGGGCTTATCTTTACACCTTTTTTTGAACAAGGTGTAGCATTTGCAATTCTCCAGTCCTTTGGTACCACCCCGAGTCTAAGCAAGACTGAAAAATTACGGTCAGAGCAATTCAAGAGTTAAAGAATCCCCTCTGAACTCGAGTAATCAGACAAGTCCTGGGTGGCCTCAAACCCATTAATTATCCAGAATGATTCACTCCCCCTTCCATGTGCTGTGCTAACTCCTGTGTTCCCATAAATCCTAATAACTTCCTGGAGGTTGCTGTAAAAAATCACGTTCACCATCTCTAGAATCTCTAGAACCCCACTTTACAGGACCATTAGCCTTGGGGTTGGAGGGTGGTGGAGGGGATGTAAAACTTGCAGACCTCTAGCGTCACCTTGTTATGATCCCAGCTGAGATTACCCCTAGACAAACCTGATCCCAGGGTGAAACCCAGCTTGTTAGATCCTAACATTTAATTTGTCTGTTTAGATACGTGTAGAGTGGCTACTGAACAGTCACCAGAGTCAGCTAGTGAGCTTGTAACAAAAGAATAAAACATTTATTAAACAAGAAAAGATGAACTATATTACAATATAGTAATAACACACAACTATACCTTTACAGATATATACAGATTTGTAAGGATAACACAAGTTACAAAAGCTCTCTCATATTTTAATGTTCACACTAAGTACACAGTCCATGTTTCTTTTAATTCATTCATGGGATGTGGGCTTTGCTGGCTGGACCAGCATTTATTGCCCATGAGAAGGTGGTGGTGAGCTGCCATCTTGAACCGCTGCAGCCCGTGTGTAGGTAAACCTATGGCACCCTGTGGTCAGACACACCACACTCTGAAACCAAGTGACAAATACCACCTCAATCAGATGCTATGGATCTCTCCTCAACTCCCCCCAGACGCTTACTACACTGTGAGCCAACCAGCCTCTCTGCACTCCGTCTTTCACACGTCAATCTCCACTTTCCAAGGATTCACTTTGGAATCTTCTCCCAAATGCCTCCCCCATCCCAAACACCTCCCCCAAGCATTCACTCCAGGGTTTTGAACTCTCCTGATGTTCCTCTCCCCGGGTCACCACATGCATTCAAGCTGTCTTCCACGCCCTCCCTCCCTCCCTTCCTCCCTCCCTCCCTCTCTCTTTCTCCCCCCCCCCGACTCAGCCATCAACGTACACCACTGCATCACATGCCCATAGCAAAGAGTTACAGACTTTCAGTTGTCCCTTTGAACCTTCTGGCTTCTCAAGCCTTTACCTCTTTAAGCTTGAAGCTTTAAACTTGAAGTTTGGAGCCTTTCGCTGCCCGTCACTCTTAACTTCACTTAACGGGACCTTTTCCCCAGCTTCCTGTCTTTCCTTTGACTAGAAGGCTTGCTTGGGACTTTCTCCTGTTCCACCCCCCTGAATTCTTGGGGTTTTCTTTAGCTTGGGACTTGCTCTCTGTCCTTTTTGCTCCAGTCTCTCTGGCAGCTACTTTCAACCAATTTTAGTTTGGGATTGGCTACCTGTCCCTTCTAGGTGGCTTCTGTTTGGTAGCTGTCATCAAAACTGCTGATTCTTTAGTTTTTCTGTGTGCGCCTGTGGGACGGACCAGTTTCTCTGGACCCCTGTTGCTAGGCCACAGCACTTTTTTTTTCTACTTTTGTGTTTGCCTAACTTAAGTCGTAAAACTCTCATTAGAAATGCAAGCACCTTTTAAAGTGAAACTACAACTCAATTTGATCCTTTTTAAGACATAGATTCAGAAATACAAATCAAACCTAAACATTTCCAGAGTCCCTTCATCTGATTGCTTTCCAACTGAAAAGTGCATACATTTAGGCACGGATTGAGGACATGATCCAATGTGATGCCTCTACAGATGAATAGTCTGCCAGCATTGAATTCCTAAGCTTGCACATAAAAAATGATTCAAAATGTTTTTATACAGATTAAAAATGTAGCAGCAATGATGTAGAGAATTGACAAATGTTTGAGAGAAACTATTTGGCCTGTGTTAAAATTCTGCATTCCCTCCCCTGATTCTTTATTCGACCTTTCACCTTGCAGATGTTTATACCCTGGAGTCTCAATAATTGGCATCATTGCCCAAAACAAAAAGCTAAAACTCATTCCTAACACTGACAAATATAACTACCTCTGTTTCCTAACAACCTCAAGCCTTCTAATTTATGTGGCTGGGCCCTAGTTCTACCTAGTCCTATCATATCTACTCTTACGGCAGCTGTAGCATTAATAATATACACCTGGATTAGATCCCTCTGTGTGTGCCCAGGGTGCTGAGTCGATGTAGCTTACTGTCCTCGGGCTAGGGCATTAAGCTCCAAAGATCTTTTACCTTTCTCCAGAGTCGTCATGTTATTCTTGGGCTGGGGACCAAAACTGAGCAAAATACTGTAAATAAGGTCCTTCCAACAAAATGGTTACACTTAATTCAGGAAATACTGTGCCACTCTTGCCTCTCAGTCAGAAGGTTGTGGGTTTAAGTCCCACTCCAGAAACTTGCAGACAGAATCTAGGCCAACGCTCCGAGTGCACACTGAAGGAATGTTGCGCTGTTGGAGGTGCTGTCTTTCAGATGAGACCTTAAACTGAGGTCTGCCCCCTCAAGTGAATGTCATAGATCCTATGGTACTATTTCAAAGAGAAGGGAAGTTAACCCTGTAGTCTTGCCCAATATTTATCCCTCATCACTAAAAACATTATCTAATCATGTATGTCATTGCTTTTTGTGGGACTTTGCTGTGCACTAATTGGTGACCGTATTTCCCTATATTACAACATTACAAATTACCTAATTGGCTGTAAAGCGCTCTGGGACGTCCTGGTTCATGAAAAGCACTATATAAATGCAAATCCTTTCCAGAGAGGCAGGTTAGAAACTAGTGATAATAGTAATGGGGATATGAGGCTATCCCCTGGGTAGAGGGTGTGTATTTTCATTCAACAGGCAAAAGATCTGGTTCCCAGAAGCTGAATAATGTTAGAGGGAGTTAACTGGTTCAGAAACTGGTGGTGAAAACCAAATTTGATTTCCTGTGCTGTTTCTATTGGCGTGTACATATACATTTTAAATTTATACTGTCAGACTGCTGCATTATGATGTACTTAATCACATAACTTCTACTTACTGATGCACGACAGATATTTGTACTATGTTTTTATAAGAAAACTGCAAATGGCTGAATAATTTAAAACCAAGTCCCCTTCGAAAGTTGCTGATACTGCTTGTGTTTGCTAATGCAAATTAGAACCCTTTTCCGGATGTTTGGACATTGCCCAGAATAGTACTAAGCTATACACATATGAAGATCCCAGATCAAATTTCTGTTCTGTGGGGAGTTAATTGATCGTGCCAGAGTGGCAATTGGTGTATATGTCCTCTAGAGGTTGGGGAAAAAAAAATATCCAAGGTTCCTTCATCTGATTGCTTTCTAACTGAAAAGTGCTTGCGTTTAGGCATCGATTGAAGACATGATCCAATGTGATGCCTCTGCAGATGAATAATCTGCCAGCATTGAATTTCTAAGCTTGCACATAGAATTGCTAATTTAGTGAGGTACTGGAAAGCTACCAGAGCCCAGTGAGAGAGCAGAGACTTGAAGAGGGTAGAAAACTCGAAGGCAAAATAATTGAACTTCCCTTAATTAGGCTCAAGGTAGAAGGAATACACAAAATAAGTTTGGGGCTTTTACTCCGAAATTAAAAGGGGCTTTTCAAGCCTACAAGCTTGGTGTGAGCTGACTAAATTATATTTGTTGGTTAGTAGGGTATTTACAGCAGAAGTCAATGTCCTGTATCATGCTGCTCACGACTTTCTTAACCACAGAGAATGCAGTTTGATATTCACACCCGATGAAACCTTTGATTAAATTGATTTGTTTCAGCACTGCCTATATATCTTGTTATTGAATCCCGATTCTAAATATAACTTCTTTGTTTGACTACTCCAGCTTTGAAGTGGGACAGGTGGACAGGGCTGAAAATGAGCCACAAAATCCGTAATCCTGGATACCTTTGAATTCTTGCTGCCCCTCCGTGTTTCAGTCTGAAGCAGTTGGATATGGTAGAGTAGAGGGAGCTTTACTCTGTCTTACAGGGATGCTTGGCACTGGATCCCTGAAATGGGTTGCGTTCCATTCCCCAGTACTAATGCCCCTCACATTAATGAACATAATAATTCAAAATGTTTTCATACAGGTTAAAAAATGTATCAACAATGATGTAGGGAGAATTGACAAATGTTTGCGATAAACTATTTGGCCTGTCTGTTAAAATCTTGCATTCCTCCCCCTTATTCTTTATTGGACCTTTCTCCTTGCAGACTTTTATATCCTGGAGTCACAACAATTGACGACATTGCCCAAAATCAACCCAACATAAATCGTCCCACAGACCTGTCCCAATTTTCTTTTTAAACCACAACTCTCAGTTCTGTTACTACTAACCCCTTAACACAATACGTACATATCGGAGTTAAGAGCAGGAGTAGGCCATTCGGCCCCTTGAGCCTGCTCCACCCTTCAGTGACAACATGGCTGATTTGATTGTGGCCTCAGTGCCACTTTCTGCCAACCCCCTGTACCCTTTGACTCCCTTGTCAGTCAAGAATTTCTTGAACACTGCCTTAAAAATATTCAGTGACCCCCACCTCTACTGCTCTCTGGGGAAGGAGTTCCACAGACTCACGATCCTCTCAGTATAAAATTATGTCTGAGCCGTTATCAATTTTTTTTTTCTCTTGAGGCCAAGATAAAAAAGCAAAACTAAACTGAGAGCTGAAATGATTCATTTCCATATTGTTTTGCATTAAAGTATCAGTATTAATTGTGGTTTGAATGAATGGTAAACTGTGCATTGTTTGTTGAAACTTCTCTTTCCTATATTGTGTATTAATGCCTTTGTGTATTAAAGCTGCGGTTCTGAATCTGGAGTTCATTACGGTTCTGACTGGGGATAATATGTTATGCTGCTGTTTGTTCCTTGCTATTTCTATGAAAAACTACGCTACTCATCTCTCTTATTCATTTTGCATGCAACTGCTCACTTCTGTACAGCCACAGTTGAGGCAATTGAGGCTGATGAAGGTACGCCCAGTATGTCAGCAATCAGATGTGGTGCGGAGTTTGGGGCGGGTTGGGGGGGGGGGGGGGGGGGCGGTGAGGAAGGGGAGAGGAGGGTGAAAATGATTGGATTTTGGGTGTATCTTAACTTGCACAAGCAGGAATTGAATTGGTTTATCATTCATTTTTATTGTGAATATAGAATATTTTTGAGGAATATTGTGTTTTTTTGCTTTGCAAAGGTCAGTTAGGCTTAGTCTCACTGTATTACCTTGTACAAGGTAATATTGTGGAAGTGAGTTGGTATCTGAATAATTTCATTAACAGTTTTGTCAATTTGTATACAGCATGTTTCATTAGTTTGATTTCTGCATGTTAGAGTGAAGTTTGAATGTCCAATGTTTGAAGTTACTGCATGTGAGTGCTGAAACATTTTGCACGCTTCTGTTTGATTCTTGAAGTCGGGTATGCCACCATCTTGATAGTAAGTGTGCTGAAGAGGGATTTCCCATTCCAGCATCTTTGTTTTTTCCTTCTGAACTAACCGGGATATTGCAGTTGGGCTTTCTCTGAGCTGTGCCTCAGAAATTCTTTGCACTGCTTGTTTCAAAAGTGGATGGTTTAAAAAGTGAGAATCCTGCTCCTCCCAATGGGCCCGTGAGCTGGTCCAGGGAGTGGCTGAGCTCGGTCACACTAGGGTGCAGTGTTGGGTGTTGCAGCATTTGTGGAGTCAACTTTGGAATGCTCAAATCAACATAAGAGGGGGAAAGATTGGGGCAATTTCAATCACAAAAGATGGTTAAATTTGTGCATTTTCTTAACTCCTTTTTGAATATGCGATTGACTAAATTATGATTTCTTCTGGAACAAACTGATGCATCAGAATTTGCCTGAAGAAATCAGGCAAACCAACTGAGAACTGTAAAACGCCAGTAGATATTTGGCCCAAATAAGCTGCCTGCAGATCTCACCAATGTGAGTTGTAGTGAAATAGGCCTTCAGCTTACTTACAATCTGTGAAACAAGGTTGCTCCTTGTCTTTATGTAGATTAGTATTTGGTTCACACCTCATCATCTGCCTGGTTGTGCAAGATTAATGGTGATAGACTTTAAACTGTAAATTTGATGGAAGCCCTACGTATTCGTGTTGATCTTTTCAACTGTCTTCAAGTAAGATAACTAGTGTTACACTCGATAGATGCTTATTTTCCCTCTGATAAACTACTTCATAATAGACATTTTAATTGTTAAGTGCAATGTTGTTTTACATTTTACATGGATGTTGGTATATTTATCAAATAGTTAAGTATCTTTCAAAAATTCTTAAATTTGCTTGTACCAAATTCTTATGTACCAGTCTAAGCTCTGTTAACACATCCTTAAGATAGCGATCATGCAACCACGGAGACAGCCACTTTATATGATTGCACTGTAACCCTTTAAAACTCTACCTTTTTTACAAAAACTGTCTCTTTTTGAGTAGCATTATTTGAAATCAAACTCACCAACATAGTCCTCTGTGTTTAAAGTCAGTTGCTTCCATTCCTTTGCTGCCCTACCAGCTCCGTTCTGGGCCAGATGATACAATAGGTCCCAGCTGGCCGTGCGTAGCAGAAGATGGCTGCGAGGCTCCCAGTGCATATTTGGGAATTTGATCCTAAAGATTGATTCTAACTTCTGATTGCAAATGCAAAAACCCGAACCAAACTAATTAAAAATGAACTAATTCACACTTTTTTTTATAAGGGAAGAAACTAAAGCCTTTCCAATGATTGCTGATGCCTGATTTCACTCACTGGGTGGGGGAGGGTGGTGGTGACGCAGGATAGAAGAATCCTTGGCTATAAAACACACTTGTAGCCATGACAGATGGAGAAAATGACAACTTTCAGATACTAGATGTACCTTTGCTTCTCTGGCAAACTTCTTATTAGATTATTCCACTGTTTTGGTGAACAATGCAGGGCAGGGGAACCTCACTTACCCCAATACGCTATGGGGAAATCCAGCCCTTGTATGCCCTTAGTTTTCTCTGATTGTTCTCAGGCAGCTTGCTTCAATAGGACTTGGGTGCTCTGTAGTTTTCTCCGTCTGGTGCTCAGTGCAGTTTTTCTCTCCAGTAACAGTGAAACAGCGTCTGCTGACAGACTATTATGTTGGTGAGCAAATGACAGAAATGTTTCACTTAATGATAATCAAAACATTCTTAAAACTGCCCAATACCTCTGGTTTTGAGCAGCCCGTCTGTCGTTTCTAAGAAATTTACCTTATTGTGCCATTTCCATCACTGACTCGTTTATTCTGCATTTCATTAAGCAATCCGAGGATTCTCACCACAGCACAAAATCTGCAGTTTTGAAGAAGCTAAGGGCCTGGACAGGATTAATGAGCGAATGCCTCCACGGAAAGATGCTCCCCAGCAAGATGGTATCAATTCAGTGAACACGACAAATACTAATGAGAACAATGGAACTGGCAACAGCAACATACAGTGACCGTCTCCCCTTCACACACTCACATTGCCTGAGATTTCCCTGAATCACAGCTTCTGAAATGGCTTCAGTTTCTTGGCCAAAACGATCTATCCATATGTTTTTGAATGGCTGAACAAATTTGGTGACCTTTAAATGATCAGATATGGTAAAGCCATCCTGCTTTTGAGAGAACAGCCTGTGGTAGATGAAGATTCATGTGCATGCAGCATATATTCAAGACTTCTGGGCCCTTGGAAAGACATTACTGTTTTCACTAAATCACATCTAGAATAGCATCTCACGCCCATCGACTTCAACACCTGTTAAGTTTACAAGCAGAATCCTCCTTGAATAGCTTTAGCCAATTCCAATCAGAATTTGAACAGAGACCCTAATTAATGCCGAAGAGCTGACTATTTATTGCTGAACATTGTTTCGTAATGTCTACTAAAGACAAGTTTTTAAATGGTAGAATGGTCTTAAAAAGTAATTGAGGCTGCAAAAAGATGTATTTTAAATTTAGAAAATGCCAAAATAAATCTATTGGATGGCAGGGCCTGGTAACATGCTGACCTCAGCTTTATTCCTTCTATTGGACGTTATTAATCTTGTGTTACAATTGCTGCATCGTAGTTTGTAGGAACGTTCTTGCTTCAAAAGAAACCAAAGCTATTTAACCCAGAAAGAAGACACTGACCCCATAGAACCCCAGCTGCTGTTAAATTGACATTTCTGGTCCCTTTTAAGTTTTAACATGTATTTTGAATTAATAGCCCACACACAATATTAATTGAAAGGTACTTTTAATTGAATTTTGTACATTATGGAAAGACATTTGATTCATATCAAGTCTGTAAAGCTTAGCTGTGTAATTTGTGTATGCATGTTATTTCATTTTGCAGATATTTAATATATAGACTTATAATGTACAGGACAGCATCCTAGGGTTACATAAATGTAATGGGTACCTTTTAGTGCATTGTGAGTATTCGACTGGCTTATGTTGCACCGACCCCCCCAGGGTGGAAAAGCTTCAGGCATTTTGACATGTTTCTGTTTACGCGATGCAAGCTATGGCCCAGTTTAAAAACAGGATTGTGATGGCAGTGTCAAATCAAGGTTGCATGTTAATTTTTTTATAAGATTGCTTTGTTCAAATACATCGTGTCAAAAAGGTAATGTTTCATTCGATTAATAATGACACTGATTGTCACAGTACTTGGCTGCATTATTTACGACCTGATTCATTTTTCAATCTCTCCCCCCCTGTCGAACTTAAAACATCCATCATCGGTGGGAGGGGGGGGGTAAAAAGTCATCTCCCCTTTTTGTTTGCCATGAGCACATGTACATAAGTCTGTCTCAGCTGGAAGCTGTATGCCTGCTCTGAAATATTTAAATATTTTCTAAGACAGTACACAATAAATGTTGTGTATGGGTCACTGCTTTTATTGGACGGTGTGGATTTATTCTTTCTCCTCTGCTGAAAATGGTGAAGTTCCTTCACTGTCACTGCTGAAAGTGTGGGTAATGTTCAGTCTCTCCAAGGTAAATGGGGCATTCAGTCAGCTCCTTGAGTCGATTTGATCAGAATTCATTAACTTGCAATACGAGTGCTAACTTTTCATTGAGTGTTAAATTTTTATGGATATATTCAATGTTTTTAAACATGATGCTTCCTTGCTCCGAGGTGACAAAGGTTATAAAAACTGTGATTTAAGGATAGATTTTCTCCACTGTTCTTCCTCTCCTGAAAGTTCTGCCTCTACTCCAGATTAGTAGCTTTACATTTGATGGTTTCATGTCTAATTATAATGGAGTTTAAGTTTAGCAACTTAAAATATTTTGACTTGCGTTTTGTGACCAACTTGTACACAAAAATTGAAATAGTTCCTTTCAGAACTCAATCTTCATTCTGCATCCTGTATGCTGTATGTGAAACTTTGGCCCACGTTGAGAATATCACTGTATGCCTTCAAAACATTGACATGAGGATGTCATGATCTTCCTTTCCCACAGCATTTAAGGTGTCAACCTTGTCCACTTGGTACCACTCTCGCCACTGAGTCAATTTCTGGTTCAAGTCCAATTCTAGAGCCTTCAGTGCATAATCTCGGCTAACATTCCTGTGCAGTACTGAGGGTGCTGCCTAATTGATGGAGCATTAAACCAAAGTCAGTGTCTGGCTACTCAAGTGGATGTAAAAGATCTGATGCGTTATTCTTAAGAGCAGGAAAACTCTCTGGCATCTTTGCAAATATTTATCCCTCAACCAACAATTAACCTAATTAAATATGGACATAGGTGAGGGTACCTCACAGCCATCTGTGATGAGCAGGAGAGTTTGAGTAATTAAATAACTCTTTAAAATTCTAATTACATTGATGAACACGCTGAAAGTATTGTAGCTGTCCTTTCTCAATTATCAGCCTCTATTTATAATTTGTTCTTATTTTATTATCGTGCTTGTCTGTTAATACCCACTATTTTCCATAAGCAGAATATGTTGAAATTGTGAATCTTTTGTTGAGCTACTTTTATTATCCATGTCTCACTGTCAAAAAGGATGGCTGGGGTGATGAGATGTGAGGAAAGGTTTGGCTCCATTTTCACATTGGATGTCAGTCTCCTCCTCCTCCCAATGTAGATGAGCAGGTTTTGCTGCTTTCAGTTGACAATGGAACATAATCCTGTCCTCCCTTTCTTCAGCCACACATCCTTTAGTGATGAAAGATTGGCGTGTCTGCCCACAGCATCTGCTTTCATCAGATCTATGATCAAAGCGATATTGTTCACAAACTAAACAAATTGAGCCATTTTACCTGTGACAGTTAGACTATCTTTTGGAAAATTGCCCAGATTTTCCAGGTTTACATCATAAACTACACCAATCTTGTTGATTTGCTTCCTCCATAACTTGTCAAATTTCTGATCAGCAATATACTGCCATGAATCATAATCACCAAAGTCAATGGTCAACACACTGACCCCTCTGCTAATGATGTGATTTCTTTGTCTTGAGTTATATCACTAATTTATATCTGACGACTGCAAACTAGTTGGATATCAGTCCTCGAGAAGGATTCGCCAGAATGTTACCAGGACTTAGAATGTTAAATTGAGGACAGGTTGCATAAACTTAACTTGTATTCCCTTGAGTTTAGGAGATTGGAGGGTTGTTAAAATAATAAAAGGATTCAATCGGGTAGAAATGCTCTTTCCTGTGTGAGGGAGCTCAGAACAAGGGGCACGATCTTAAAATTAGAACCTGGTCATTCAAGGGTAATGCCAGGAAAGGTTTTTTTTATGCAATCTGGAGCACTCACCCAAAATGTATTTGATGCTGGAACAGTTAGAGCTTTTAAGACAAAGATTTTTCTTGGGTAAGGGTATCAAGAGATATTACAATCCCTGTAGAGACCGATAACTTGTAAAAAGATACTTGAATTTCCAGTGATCGATTGAAAGGATCACACTGTAAGATTTAGGTTTTAAGACCTTCACTGTAATAAACCAAATGCAGCATTGGCTAAACACTAATTTTGTAGGCAGCTTACACTCTAAACTACAGAATTTAACCTTTAAAACGACTAAAAATCCTCCACCACAGTAGTACGTTATGCTGTGTCTTAAGTAGACATTTCATTCTCCTGAAATCAGTCCAAAATAATTATCTGATGCCAATGGTCTACTTTCCTTTTTTTTTCTCAGCCAAGTAACATCTAAACCCAGAACTGATTTTCACTGAGGGTTACACTGGAGATTCCTTCCCTCTAGCCCAAGCAAGGCAAATCTTCCAATCTCCTTTAAATCCTCACAAACTCAGTCTCTTCATAGGGTCAGCATTTTGTCTGCTTCAGGTGTAGGACCAGCTGCCTCTATCACCTGTTCTCTACCTCTTACAAGGCTGGAGACTGACGAACTGAGAGTTTCAGGGATATCTTTGTAACCCGATACTACAATGGCTTTGCATGGACTCTCCCCTTCCCAAAGCCCATCTCTGTCAATGTGAATCACGTGAGCTTGTATCCAGGTAGAAATGCTAATCAGATATCCTCTAGACCCCCAACTCAATTCTGTCTTTGAATTACACAGTTCAAAGTATAACCATTTATAAAACCTGACATTCCTAACACCTCCCTAAGAGACTTGGAGACTAATATGTCTACAAGTGTGAGAACTTTGCACCTTGCTCAGCAAGTCTCTTGTCTTGGGTTGCCTGGTCCAGATAGCAACCTTGCCACATGGACTTGCTATCAGGCAGAATTTGGAGCAGGTCACATGACCCTTTCATCACCCCAGTTTATTTGAAAATAAAGAGACTATAATCTCATAAACTTTGTAACAATATGGATCAGTGGGGTGGTGGGTGGGGTGGCACGTGTGATCAGTGAAGTTGTTACAGCTCAGCCACAATGTATTCGAATGGCATATCATGGCAATGACCTTCTGCTGTCCCTATGAGTTCAGCCAATTTGAGATCACAAGGAATTGGCTTTTCCAGGTTTATTAGAAGTTTGATTTCTGTAAAAGAAATGAAATATAAATGTGCCCATAAAATGTGTTAGCAACAGTGAATCCCAATTCCCATAATTGATCATATCTGATGGGAGGGCTGGATTCTTTAATCATCTTAAGTTTCATAAATCTTGGACATCTTTATTAAACTAATTTGCAAAGGTGAATAAGCAGGACCATTCACTGGTTGGGTCAGTATCAGGAAGGTTTGATTCCATCGTTGAGCAGAGGTCTTTTTAGCTATTAATCAGAATATTTTCATAGTTGACCCCAGTAATCAGATGCTTCTGTGACAGATGGAAATTCATAAATACTGCATGAGAAACAATTTATCAGTTGATTTAGACTGCACAAACTATGGGTTTAAAATATAGTTGTCAACAAATTGATTCACCCTGTGTTTTAAAGATGATTGACAAAATTGGTGTTCCAAGCTGGTCTCAGCATCATCCACATATTCCGAATACACGTCTGGAGCCTGAGTCTGATTATAGATGGGGGTTAGTTGCTGCGTATGCATTGATTACTGAGCTATGTTATTTATTATACACCAGCTGAATTCTGATCAAGGTGTAATTTGTTTGCTAAGTTGGGGTAGGATTGTGCTGTCGATGATGGTCATTACGGCTAAGTTCAGGTGAGACTCTTCACACGGACCCATCTGATTTCAGTTCTCTGTTTTACAGAGTGATGTTGAAACAATGTCATGCCGCTGCTGTGCCACTTCGGCTGTTCTATTTAGTAACAGTGGCCTGAATGCAGGGAACTTACGATTGCCATTGATAGTAATGAGGGCAGAACTTCGATTACCATCTGACCGTTCTTATCATAAACAAACAGTGCAGTGGTGCCAAAGCCCTAGGAAAATGTGGACTGGGGTAATTGTTTTTCATCCTTTGGGATGTGGGCAAGGACACCATTTGTTGCCCCATCCCTAATTGCCTTTGGACTGAGTGGCCTGCTAGGTCATTTCAGGGGGCAGTTAAGAGTTGCTGTGGATCTGGAGTCACATACAGGCCAGACCGGGTAAGGAAGGCAGATTTCCTTCCCTAAAGGGCATTAATGAACCAGATGGGTTTTTAATGACAATCGATGTTAGTTTCATTATAAAGACTAGCTTTTCAATTTCAGGTTTCTTTTAACTAATTGAATTTAAATTCCACCAGCTGCCATTGTGGGATTTGAACTCATCCCCAAAGCATTAACCTGGGCCTCTGGGTTACTAGCCCAGTGACATTACTATTATGCTTCTATCTATAAGTTCCTGTTTCGTGCTGTTCAAAATTCGATCTGACGTAGTTATGCTATTACAATGCGACAAGTCCCCCGAAAGTTGTGGACCAGTATCTCCTTTTAGCTCTGGTGTGATGCTCTGTCCTCCAAACCCTTTACTAAAATCTGGTATTCTGAAACATGAACCATTCCTTTGAGACTTTGACATTGATGTCAATCCATAGAAACCATTCTGCCAAAAAGTGGCAATTGAACTTGCACTTATATGCTGCCTGTTAAACTCAAAAGGCTTCACAGCCATTGACATTCTTGTGAAGCACAGTCACTATTATGTAGCCAAATGCAGTGATCAGTTTGTGCACAGCAAGTTCCCAGTAAATGGTGCTTAAATATTGTGCAGGACATTGAGAGAATTCCCTGCTACTTGAATTGTGTCATAAGACCCTTAATGTCCACCTGAGTAGGCAGGATTCTGCTGAAAAGTCACCAGCCTAAAACATTAACTGTTTCTCTCGCGCCACACTCACCTGCTGAATATTTCCAACATATTGTTTTTATTTCAGATTTCCAGCATCTGTGGTATTTTGCCTTTGTAAGTATGTAGGGGCTCAGTTTAACGACTCACCTGGGAGAAGGTACCCCTGACAGTGCAGCACTCTATGCTACACTAAGACTCAGCCTAGATTATTCGTATTATATCTATAGCGTGCTGTGCATTAGAACCAGTCTCACGTGAGTGCCTAGGGCTCTCACCAAACTGTTTGGTGGCACATATGTTTCTGACCTGGTTGCAAATACAGGCCTTGGAGACAGAAGGATTCCTGCTGCAATAAGGGTGTACGAGGGCACTGCTCTATTGTGGATCGAATACAGCACAGTTTGCATGTTGGGAAGATATATGGGGCTGTAACCTGCTGCACTGTCATAGTGAACTGGTTCCAAAGATTTGAACACTGAGCAAAATGCAATAATCGATTTATGATGACTTGTCAGTCTAAGCACAGGTTTTAAGTGATTTACCTGATTCACCTCAGGTTCACTAAATATTTTAGCATGTTTCCACAACTGACTGGAAATGAATAAATCTATGCCTAGTCGGTGTTGCCAACATGCACTGGGATCAGACAACTTCATTTGCCTGGAAGAATAACAAGGGTCAAAAAATGCTGGTGGGTGTAGTTTATAACCACCTAACAGTAGTTATGCCATTGAACAGGGCATTAGACAAGGCGTTATTGGAGTTTGTAACAAAGGCAATATAAACTGGACCGATCAAATTGACAATGGAAGATGAGTTTGCAGAATGCTTTAGTGACAATATGTTGTGGAATCAGTAAGGGATAAATCTGTTTTAGATCCAGTATTGTGCAATGAGGTAGGGTTAATTAGTAATGTCATAGCTAAAGACCCATTGGGAAATAGTGATCATAATACAATTGAATTCCACGTTAACTTTGAAAATGACATACTCCAATCACAAACAAGAATCTTGAACTTAAGCCAATTACCTGGGTGTGAGAGGAGAAATGGTTACGGTTAATTGAGTAAATAGACCAAAAGTTATGGCAGCAAATAAACAATGGGAAACACTTAAAGAAACAATTCAAAATGTTCAACGAAAATATACTCCATCAAAAAGCAAAAACCCAACCAGAAATCTCCAACCATGGCTTACAAAGGAGGTTAAGGATAGTATTAGATTATAAGAAACGTATAATGTTGCAAAGAATAGTGGTAAGTTTGAGAATTGAGTGTTTTAGAAACTAGCAAAAGGCTACCAAAATGTTGATACAAAGGGAGAAAAATAGAATATGAGGAAACCAGCCAGAAATGTGAGAAGAGTTTATAAGAGCTGTTTTAAGCATCTAAAAAGGAAGAGTATCTAAAGTAAACACTAATCCCTTAGAAGCAGAGACGAGGGAAATTATGTGGAATGAGGAAATGGCAGAGACATTGAACAGATATTTTGTGTCTGTCTTCACAGTAGAAGACACATTTCATTCCAGAAATATAGAGTAACCTAGGGGCTAATAAAAGTGAGGAAATTAATATCAGCAGATATAAAGTACTGGAGAAACTCAAGGGACTAAAATCTGATAAATCCCCAGGACCTGATGACTTACACCCTAGGGTTCTAAAAAAGATAGTGGATGCACTGGTTACGATTTTCAGACTTCCCTAGATTCTGCAGTGGCCCCAGGCAGAAAGGGAATGGGTGACCACCAGACAGAGTAAAGGTAGTGCAGGAGTCCCCGGGTCCATCTCCCTTTCTAACAGATTGTCCATTTTGGATACTGCTGGGGGGAGATGGTTTCTCAGGGGAATGCAGCAAGAGCCAAGTCCACGGCACCATGAGTGGCTCTGTTACACGGGGGAGGGGGAGAAAAGGAGTGGGAGAGCAATAGTGATAGGGGATTCTAATGTAAGGGGAACAGTTAGATATTTCTGTGGCTGCAGACGTGATACCAGGGTGGTATGTTGCCTCCCTGCTCAAAGATGTCACTGAGTGGCTGCAGGACATTCTGAAGGGGGTGGGTGAACAGCCAGAGGTCATGGTCCATATCAGTTCTAACGGCATAGGTAAAAAGAGGGATAAAATCCTGAGAAAGCAGGATATAGGGAGCTAGGAAATAAATTAAAAAGCAGGACCTCAACGGTAGTGATCTCAGGATTACTCCCAGTGCCACGGCCTAGAGAGATCAAGAATAGGGGAATAGACCAGATGAATATATATCTGGATAGATGGTGCAGGAGGGAGGGATTTAGATTCCTGAGGCATTGGGACTGATTCTGGGGAAGATGGGATCGGTACAAGCTGGACGGGTTGCACCCCAGCAGGACTGGGACCAATATCCTCTCAGGGGTATTCATCCTGCATGCTTTTGCCTTTGGTTGGCTTTGCGTAGTTCAATGCAGTCAACCCTCACTAAAGTCCAAAGTGTTGTTTTTACTTTGAAGAGATCATTTGAGGTCGAGGAAGTAGATCAGCCACCAAATCCCAACTTCTCTACTGAGACCAACGCCATCACCTGGATACCGATATTAAGATTTTGGGGCAAAGTTTACAGATCCAACTTCAAAACAAGTAGAACCACCTAATGCAAAGTCACCAAAATCATCTGTCAAGACTAGTACTGTGGAGGAGTTTAAACTAGAGTGGCAGAGGAATGGGAACCTGAATGGGGAGACACAAGAGAAGGAAGCAAGGGCTGGCAGAAAACAGGGCCATAGTACAAGAAGTGTGTGTAAAAATGTTTTTTAAAAAACAAGTCTAAAGGCACTATCTGAATGCATGGAGCATTTGCAATAAGGTAGGCAAATTAACAGTGCAAATAGATGCAACGGGTACGATATAATTGCGATTATGGAGACATGGCTGCAGGGTGACCAAGGCTGGGAACTGAATATCCAAGGGTACTCGATATTTAGGACGGACAGGTGAAAAGGAAAAGGAAGTGGGGTGGGGTTGTTAGTTAAGGATTAAATCAGTGCAATAGTAAGAAAGGATATTGACTTGGCTCCACCCAGACTGATTGTACATGTAGATTTTCTAAGTAGAAACAAGGGGCAGAAAATATTAATGGGAGTTGTCTATAGGTATCCAAACAGTAGTGTTATGGTAGGGGACAGCATTAAACAGGAAATTAGAGATGTATGTAACAGTATCATGGGTGACTCTAGTCTACATATAGACTGGGCAAACCAAGTTAGCAATAATACTGTAGTCGAATTCCTGGAGTGTGCATGAGATGGTTTATTAGACCATTATGTTGACGAAAAACTCAGGAACAGACTATCCTAGATTTGGTATTGTGCAATGAGAAGGAGTTAATTAATAATCTTGTTGTGCAGAGCCCTTTAGGGAACAGTGACCATAACATGTTGGAATTCTTCTTTAGGATGGAAAGTGAAGTAGTCCGATCTGAAACTAGGGTCCTAAATAAAAACAAAGTAAACTTTGAAGATATGAGGGATGAGTTGGCTATGATAGATTGGGAGACTTCATTAAAAGGTGGATAGGCAATGGTTAATATTTAAGGAACGGATGTATGCATTGCACAGTTATACATTCTTTTCTGGCGCAAAATCACAACAGGTTAAGTGGCCCAACCATGGCTAACAAAAGAAATTAAGGGTAGTATTAGATCCAAAGAGGAGTCATATAAAGTTGCTAGAAAAAGTAACAAGCCTGAGGATTGGGAGCAGTTTAGAATTCAGCAAAAAAGGACCAAGCGATTGAATAAGAGGGAAAAATAGAGTACGAGAGTAAACTTGGAAAACACATAAAAGTGGACTGTAAGTATGTAAAAGGAAAAGGTTTAGTGAAGACAAATGTAGGTCCCTTACAGTCCAAAATAGGAGAAATGGCAGAGCATTTGAACAATCACTGTAGTCCTGTCTTCACGAAGGAAAACGCAAATAACTTCCCAGAAATGCTAGTGAACCAAGGGCCTAGTGAGGAGGAGGAATTGAAGGAAATTAGGATTACCAAAAAATAGCGCTGGAGAAATTAATGGGACTAAAAGGTGATAAATCCCCAGGGCCTGATAATCTACACCCCAGGGTACTAAATGTGGTGGCCATGGAGATAATGGCTGGTTGTCATCTTCCAAAATTCTGTAGATTCTGGAACAGCCCTGGCAGATTGGAGGGTGGCAAATGTAACCTCACTATTTAAAAAAGGAGGGAGGGAGAAAACAGGGAATTACAGACCGGTTAGCCTAACCTCAGTAATAGGGAAAATGCTAGACTCTATTATAAAGGATGTGATAACAGGACACTTAGAAAATATCAACAGGGTTAGGTAAAGTTAACATGGATTTATGAAAGGGAATCATGTTTGACAAACCTACTAGAGTTTCTTGAGGACATAACTAGCAGAATAGATAAGGGAGAACCAATGGATGTGGTATATTTGGATTTTCAGAAAACTTTTGATAAAGGCCCACATAAGAGGCTAGTGTGTAAAATTAAAGCACATGGGATTGGGGGTAATATATTGGCATGGATTGAGAATTGGTTAGCAGGCAGGAAATAGAGTAGTAGGAATAAATGGGTCTTTTTCAGAATGGCAGGCGATGACTAATAAGGTACCACAGGGATCAGTGCTTGGGCCCCAGCTGTTTACAATATATATCAATGATTTGGCTGAGGGAACCAAATATCATATTTCCAAATTTGCTGATGACACAAAACTAGGTGGGAATATGAGTGGTGAGGAGGATGCTAAGAGACTTCAAGGTGATTTAGACAAGTTGAGTGAGTGGGTGAATACATGACAGATGCAGTATAACGTGGATAAGTGTGAAGTTATCCACTTTGGTAGGAAAAACAGAATGGCAGAGTATTATTTAAATGGTGATAGACTGGGAAATGTTGATGTTCAAAGGGACCTGGATGTCCTTGTCCACCAATCACTGAAAGCAAGCATGTAGGTGCAGCAAGCAGTTAGGAAGGCAAATGGTGTGTTGGCCTTCATTGTGAGAGGACTTGAGCACAGGAGCAAGGATGTCTTACTGCAGCTGTACAGGGCCTTGGTGAGACCACATTTGGGGTACTGTGTGCAGTTTTGGTCTCCTTACCTAAGAAAGGATATACTTGCCATAGAAGGAGTGCAGCAAAAGTTCACCAGACTGATTCCTGGGATGGCAGGATTGTCATATGAGGAGAGATTGGATCGACTAGGCCTATATTCACTGGAGTTTAGAAGAATGAGAGGGAATCTCATTGAAACATAAAATTCTGACAGGGATGGACAGACTGGATGCAGGGATGATTTTTCCTCTGGCTGGGGGAGTCTAGAACAAGAGGTCACAGTCTCAGGATACGGGGGAGACCATTTAGGACTGAGATGAGGAGAAACGTCTTCACTCAGAGGGTGGTGAACCTGTGGAATTCTTTACTACAGAGGGCTATGGAGGCCAAGTCACTGAATATATTTAAGAAGGAAATAGATGGATTTCTAGACTCTAAAGGCTTCAAGGGGTATAGGGAGAGAGCGGGAGAGTACGGCATTGAGATAGAGGATCAGCCATGGCTATATTGAATGACGGAGCAAGCTCATAGGGCTGAATGACCTTCTCCTGCTCCTGTTTTCTATGATTCTCAGTTAGCCAATGTAACACTTCGAGAAAGGAGAGAGGAAGAAAACATGAACTACAGGCCAGTTAGCCTGACATCAGTCATCCGGAAAGTGTTAGAATCTATTATTAAGGAAGTCTTAACAGTGCATTTAGACAAGCACAGTATGATCAGAACAAATCAACATGGTTTTACAAAAGGGAAATCCTGTTTGACAAATTTATTAGAGTTTTTTGAGGAAGTAATTGGATAAAAGGGAACTGGTAGATGTAGTATACTTGGATTTCCAAAAGGCTTTCGTTAAGGGGCCATACAAAAGGGCTCATGAGTTGGGGATGGTGTAGTAGCACATGGATAGAAGATTAGTTAATGGACAAGAAGCAGAGAGTAGGGATAAATGGGGCATTTTCAAGTTGGCAGGCTGTGACTACTGGAGCAGCAGAGGATCAGTGCTGGGGCTTCAGCTATTTACAATCTGTATTAATGACTTGAACAAATCACCAGAATTGTTACAGCACAGAAGGAGGCCATTCGGCCCATCATGTCTACACCAGCTCGCCAAATGAGCAATTTGCCTAGTGCCATTCTCCCGCCTTCTCCCTGTAACCCTGCACATTCTTCCTCTTCAAATAACAGTCTAGTTCCCTTATGAATGCCTCAGTTGAACTTGCCTCCACCACACTCTCAGGCAGAGCTTTCAGGCCCAAACCACTCTGCCTTCATTTTTCCCCTCATGTCACTTCTGCTTCTTTTGCCAATTACTTTAAATCTGTGCCCCCTCATTGTCGATTATTTCACGAGTGGAAACAGTTTCTCCTTCATGATTTTGAACACCTCTATCAAATCTCCTCTTAGTCTTCTTTTCTCCAAGGAAAACAGCCTCAACTTCTCCAACCTATCTTCATAACTGAAGTTCCTCATCCCTGGAACCATTCTCATGACTCTTTTCTGCACCCTCTCCAATGCGTTCACATCTTTCCTAAAATGTGGTGTCCAGAACTGGATGCAATACTCCAGCTTAGGCCAAACTAGTCTCATACAAATTCAGCATAATCTCCTTGCTCTTGTTCTCTATGCCCCTATTAATAAAGCCTAGGATACTGTATGTTTTATTAACTGGTCTCTCCACCTGTCCTGCCACCTTCAATGACTTTTGCACATATACACCCAGGTCCCTCAGCTCCACAGACAGGCAGTAACGTATCTAAATTTGCTAATGATACAAAGCTGGGTGGGACTGCAAGCAGTGTGAAGGACATAGAGAGGCTGCAAAGAGCTTTAGACAGGTTAAGTGAGTGGATAACAATGTGGCAGATTGAGTGAAATGTGGAGAAATGTGAGGTTATTCATTTTGGTTGTAAGAATAGAGAAGAGGAACATTTTTTTAAAAGACTTGAAACTTGTTAAGGTTGATGTTCCGGGAGACATGCACAAAAAGTTAGCAGGCAGGTACAGCAAGCCATTACGAAAATAAATAGCATGTTGGCTTTTATTGCAAGGAGAATGGAGTACAGGAATAACAGTCTTGTTACACTTATATGGGGCCTTGGTGAGTCCACACCTGCAATACTGTGTGCAGTTCTGGTTTCCATATTTAAGGAACTTGCATTAGAGGCGGTTTAGTGAAATTTCACTAGATCAGGCCCTGGGATGAGGGGTTGTCCCTATGATGAGAAGCTGAGTAAATGGATCTACCTTCTCAGGAGTTTAAAAGAATGAGAGGTGATCTCATTGAAACATTCATGAGCCTGAAGAGGCTTGACCGGAGAGATACCGAAAGGTTGTTCCCCTGGCTGGGGAATCTAGAACAAGGGGGCACAGTTTCAGGATAAGGGGCGGATTGTTAAGGCTGAGATGAGGAGAAATGTCTTCACTGAAACGGTGGTGAATCTTTGGAATTCTCTAGCTCAGACGGTCATGGATGCTCCATTATTGAATCCATTTAAGGCTGGGATAGACCGGTTTTGGGTCTCTCAGGGAACCAGGGGAAATGGGGAGTGACTGGGAAAGAGTGTTGAAGCTGAAGATCAGTCATGATCGTGTTGACAATGTTCCCGCGGGTCATGGGAAAGCTAGAAAAGTCATGGAAATATCAAAGAAAAGGCTCAAGTCATTGAAAATTCATGGAAACTTACAAAGACAGGGATGAGACCTTTTTGACTTTAGGCGGTATTCCAGCCTTTTCCAACGTCTTCCAGATGTTCACTTGCCCCTCTCCATAATGGCTTGCTTTGCTTTGCATGTCCGGAATGCAGTCCAGGTTTTGTTGCAGCTGCTTGGCTGCTTTGGGCATAGCCAGAGCAGCAGCAGTCACTGGCTAAGAAGTAGAAGCCAGATCCCCCAGTCCCTCGTTCCTCACTCGCCTGGTGTGAGGGGAGCTGTGTTTGTCGGTGTCAGTTGGGGTTTGTCTTGTTGTGGAGAGGAGGGGTTGAGGATTCAGCAGGCCGGAGCGTGGTAAATAAGATGAGGCAGGGCAGGAACAAGGATCCGGTGAAGGAAACACTATCTAAAATCCCGCTGCATGTCTATAGTTGAGACCCACTTGCTCTGACCGTGTGCACCAGAGCGACTGGAGTCTTCTTCATCAGATTGGATAAGTTATGGAAAAGCCGTAGAATTTTACTTTACTAAAAGCGCTGGAACCCGGTGTTGAATGGCAGGGCGGGTTTAATGGGCACATGGTTTTCTCCTGATCCTAATATGTGACTCTATGCCAATGATGCCTTTGCTCATTGCCACCCACTGAGGGCAGCGGGTGCAGGAGAATTATCTGCACTAAGATGTGATCAGGACTCAATTAAATGTAAATTAAGTTGTAGGTTATACTTTTAAAAAAATTCATTCATGGGATGGGCTCAGCCAGCATTTATTGCCCATCCCTAATTGCCCTTGTTCAGAGGGCATTTAAGAGTCAACCGCATTACTGTGGGTCTGGAGTCACATGCAGGCCAGACCAGGTAAGGACAGCAGATTTCCTTCCCTAAAGGACAACAGTGAACCAGATGGGTTTTACAACAATGGTTTTATGGTCATCATTAAACTTTAATTCCAGCTTTTGCTGTTACTAAAGTTAGTGACACTGGATATCCTCAGGTAAATGCCTCTTTGGACAGAGCGTTCGGCTTTGCAGAAGCAGCGTTTGGAACCTAGCCCCTCACGGTAATTCACAACAAAGTCCAAACTACTCAGCAGGTCAGGCAGCGCCTGTGGAGAGAGAAGCAGAGTACTCTGCTTCAGAGCTCCATTTATCGACCCTGCAATTGTGGAAGATTCCCAAAGAAGTTGATTTTCTAATCTCAACCCTCTCCCACTGGGACTAAGCCAACTCTATTTACAGGGAAGTAATTACCCATCAGCTCATTCCTCACCAGGGGTTTGTAATCATTGAGATTGACTCTGTGGGGTGCCAGTGGGATCTTACTGTGTAATGATGGACTATATTAAAACACACTTTATATTGGAACACTATTTGCTCAGTAGGTATGGAAAGGGCTTTGCACATCCAGCAATTAACTTACAATATTGTCCCTTATTTCTCCCCTTGTATAAACGCCCCTACAAATATTCATGGGCACTCCTTTTACCTTGAATTCTCTCTACGGCTACCACATCAATCGCAGACAAGACAATCCCTGATCTTGTCCCTTGTACTTCTCCTTGATTCTCTGTCACCCAATGACAAAATCTGGGCCTTTGTGGTGGTCACAGGAGGGCAAAGATTACCATCACACACAGGGATGACGATGGCAACTCCTGTCAGAGGTGTTGGGTATTCTGGTGTCTGCAAGTTAAGGGTAATCCTCGGTGACAGCCAGCCCCCAGGTAACAGCGGTAACCAACGGCAGCAGATGCCTGGGCTCAGGGGCATTACTGCTTGGCACATTCACTGATTGGAAATAAGTAAGTGCAGTAAACATCCAAATTCTAGGTGTGGGCATGATTAAGTAAGACAACAACACCCCTCTACATCACAAAACAGGATGGTTCATCAGCTGCTAATAAGACAACCCTTGAGGATTTCCCTCTGGAGTCTCCAGGAATTGAGGATTAACCTCCCACACCCTGCTGTAAGCAACCACCCGGGAGGGAAATCCTCAGAAGCTTTAAAAATAGTTTGCGCTTCTTTGAATGTTATTATTTATTAGTTAGAGGTGGGGAAAAAAAGGCTGTTTGACTAGGCAGGGGGAGTTGGAGAACATAAATAATACGGGGAGACCATTCAACCCTTCAAGTCTTCACTGCCATTCAATACAGTCACAAATCTCAACTCCACTTTCCCACCCACTCCTTATATCCCTCGATTCCCTAAGAGATCAAAAAATGATCAATCTCAGTATTGAATATTTTCAATGATGGGGCATCCACAACCCTCTGGGGTAGAAAATTACAAAGGTTCACATGTGAAAAAATTTCTCCACATCTCAGTCCTCAGTAGGACTAAGAGGAAGGGCAGGCAGGGAGAAATGACTGAACACAGTGGGACTGGGGGTCTGAAATGCATTTGTTTCAATGCGAGAAGTATAACAGGCAAGGCAGATGAGCTTAGAGCTTGGATTAGTACTTGGGACTATGATGTTATTGCTATTACAGAGACTTGGCTGAAGGATGGACAGGATTGGCAGATAAACGTTCCAGGATTTAGATGTTTCAGGCAGGATAGAGAGGGATGTAGAAGAGGTGGGGGAGTTGCACTGCTGGTTAAGGGGAATATCACAGCTGTACGACAGGAGGACACCTCGGTGGGCTCATGCAGCGAGGCAATATGGGTAGAGCTCCAGAATAGGAAGGGTGCAGTCACAATGTTGGGGGTTTACTATAGGCCTCCCAATTGCCGGCGGGAGATTGAGGAACAGTTATGTAGGCAGATTTTGGAAAGATGTAAAAACAATAGGGTTGTTGTGGTGGGTGATTTTAACTTTCCCTATATTGACTGGGAATCACTTAGTGCTAGGGGTTTGGATGGTGCAGAATTTGTAAGGAGGGCTTCCTGTGACAATATGTAGATAGTCCAACTAGGGAAGGGGCAATACAGGACCTGGTATTAGGGAATGAACCCGGCCAGGTGGTCGAAGTTTCAGTAGGGGAGCATTTCGGGAAAAGTGACCATAATTCAGTAAGTTTCAAGGTACTGGTGGATAAGGATAACAGGAGTCCTCGGGTTAAGGTGCTTAATTGGGGGAAGGCTAATTATAACAATATTAAGCAGGAACTGAGGAATCTAGACTGGAGGCGGATATTTGAGGGCAAATCAACAACTGACATGTAGGGGGCTTTCAAACGTCAGTTGATAAGAATTCAGGACTGGCATGTTCCTGCTAGGGTGAAGGATAAGCATGGCAAGTTTCAGGAACCTTGGATAATGAAGGATATTGTGAGATTAGTCAAAAAGAAAAGGGAAGCATTCATAAGGGCTAGAAGGCTGGGAACAGATGAAGCCCATGGAGAATATAAAGAAAGTAGGAAGAAACTTAAGCAAGGAGTCAGGAGGGCTAAAAGGGGTCATGAAAAGTCATTGGCAACCAGGATTAAGGAAAATCCCAAGGCCTTTTATACATATGCAAAAAGCAAGAGGGTAGCCAGGGAAAGGGTAGGCCCACTCAGGGACAGAGATGGGAATCTGTGTGTGGAGCCAGAAGAAATGGGAGAGATACTAAATGAATACTCCTCATCAGTATTCACCAAAGAGAAGGACTTAGTGGTTGATTTGTCTAGGGAAGAGTGTGTAGATAGCCTGGATCATGTTGAGATCAAAAAAGAGGTGTTAGGCATCTTGAAGAATATTAAGGTGGATAAATCCCCAGGGCCAGATGGGATCTACCCCAGAGTACTGAGGGAGGCAAAGGAGGAGATTGCTGGGGCCTTGACAGAAATCTTTGTATCCTCACTGGCTACGGGTGAGGTCACAGAGGACTGGACAATGGCCAATGTTGTTCCATTGTTTAAGAAGGGTAGCAGGTATAATCCAGGAAATTACAGGCCGGTGAGCCTTACGTCAGTGTTAGGGAAATTATTGGAGAAGATTCTTCGTGACAGGATTTACTACCATTTGGAAGCAAATGGGCGTATTAGTGAGAGGCAGCATGGTTTTGTGAAGGGGAGGTCGTGTCTCACTAACTTGATCGAGTTTTTCGAGGAAGTGACAAAGATGATCGACGATGGAAGGGCAGTGGATGTTATCTACATGGATTTCAGTAAGGCCTTTGAAAAGGTCCCTCATGGCAGACTGGTACAAAAGGTAAAGTCGCACGGGATCAGAGGTGAGCTGGCAAGATGGATACAGAATTGGCTTGGTCATAGAAGACAGAAGGTAGCAGTGGAAGAGTGCTTTTCTGAATGGAGAGCTGTGACTAGTGGAGTTCCGCAGGGATCAGTGCTGGGACCTTTGCTGTTTGTAGTATACATAAATGATTTGGAGGAAAATGTAACTGGGCTAGTTAGTAAGTTTGCAGACGACACTAAGGTTGGAGGAGTTGCAGATAGTGAAGAGGATTGTCAAAGGATACAATGGGATATAGATCGGTTGGACACTTGGGCGGAGAAATGACAGATGGAGTTTAATCCAGACAAATGCGAGGTAATGCATTTTGGAAGGTCTAATACAGGTAGGAATTATACAGTAAATGGCAGAACCCTTAAGTGCATCGAAGGGCAGAGGGATCTGGGTGTACAGGTCCACAGGTCACTGAAAGTGGCAACGCAGGTGGATAAGGTAGTCAGGAAGGCATATGGCATGCTTGCCTTCATCGGCAGGGGTATTGAGTATAAAAGCTGGGAAGTCATGCTGCAGCTGTATAGAACCTTGGTTAGGCCACACTTGGAATATTGTGTGCAATTCTGGTCACCACATTACCAGAAGGATATGGAGGCATTGGAGAGGGTGCAGAGGAGGTTTACCGGGATGCTGCCTGGTTTGGAGGTTATTAGCTATGAGGAGAGGTTGGAGAAACTCGGATTGTTCTCACTAGAGCGACGGAGATTGAGGGGCGACTTGATAGAAGTTTACAAAATTATGAGTGGCATGGACAGAGTAGATAGTCAGAAGCTTTTTCCCAGGGTGGAAGAGTCAATTACTAGGGGACATAGATTTAAGGTGAGAGGAGAAAACTTTAGGGGAGATGTGCGGGGCAAGTTTTTTACGCAGAGGTTAGTGAGTGTCTGGAATTGGCTGCCAGAGGAGGTGGTGGAAGCAGGTACGATAGTGGTGTTTAAGAGGCAGCTTGACAAATACATGAATAGGATGGGAAGAGAGGGATAGGGACCCCGGAAGTGCAAAATGTTTTAGTTGATGGGCAATATGATCGGCGCAGGCTTGGAGGGCCGAAGGGCCTGTTCCTGTGCTGTACTTTTCTTTGTTCTTTGTTCTTATTCTAAATGATTGAGATGGGAGGTTGGGTAGTAAAATCTCCAGGAACATGTCTAACTCGATTTGTCAATGTTAAAATCAATTGAACATCCATAGTGTCCAGGTCACCACATTTTTGTTTTGGTATAAAGGCCAGTGTGAAGAAAACAGCAAACATCTTTAATCGTCTTACACCGCTCCGTGCCTCAGGGAGATTGCTGCACTCTTTTGTGCGTGAAAGAGGGCAGGCCCCGACTCTCCCCCCTCCCGCACAGGGAGCGCTGAGCACCGCCGGGCAGGTCCCGACTCTCCCCCCTTCCCCCCGCCCGCACAGGGAGCGCTGAGCACCGCCGGGCAGGCCCCGACTCTCCCCCCTTCCCCCCGCCCGCACAGGGAGCGCTGAGCACCGCCAGGCAGGCCCCGACTCTCCCCCCTCCCGCACAGGGAGCGCTGAGCACCGCCGGGCAGGCCCCGACTCTCCCCCCTTCCCCCCGCCCGCACAGGGAGCGCTGAGCACCGCCAGGCAGGCCCCGACTCTCCCCCCTCCCGCACAGGGAGCGCTGAGCACCGCCGGGCAGGTCCCGACTCTCCCCCCTTCCCCCCGCCCGCACAGGGAGCGCTGAGCACCGCCGGGCAGGTCCCGACTCTCCCCCCTCCCCAGGCGAGGGAGCGGGCGAGGGCGAGGGCAGGCACGAAGCCAATTGCCTCCTGCGATTGGCTGTGCACCATTTTACGCAGGCGCTGGGGGAGGAGAGATTAAGGCCTGCCCGGCGGCGCTCAGCGCTCCCTGTGCGGACGGTGGGAGGGGGGAGAGTCGGGGCCTGCCCGGTGGCGCTCAGCGCTCCCTGTGCGGGCGGGGGGAGGAGGGAGAGTCGGGGCCTGCCCTCTTTCACGCACAAAAGAGTGCAGCAATCTCCCTGAGGCACGGAGCCGCCTCAGGGAGGTTAAGTTGATAAAACTTTTTTATAAACAAAGCAAAAAATTATTTAAACATGTCCCCTCATGTGATAGTGTCACATGATCTGGGACATGTTTGTGATTTCAGCAAAATTTATTTAATGGTTTTATAAACTCTTCAGGACACCTCATCCCCCCCGTGGATGAGGTTTCCTGAAAAACGCGAAGGCTGCTTGGGATTTTCTCCTGCCCCGTTAACCGTAAGGTTAGACGGCCAGTGTTGTTAATAAGGTTAATTAATTTTTTAATGGCCAAACAAAAGGTTGAAATGACGCGTGACGATGTCAGGGCGTCATTTTACACGTCGGCGAGTGGGCCTCGCCCCCTGAACGCCAACGGCAATATCCTCACCTTAGGGACATTTAAAAAAAAAAGTCCTTTTTTTTTGAACATTTCTCTTTACCAGATATGAAAATGTTGAAAATGGGATAAAGTGGCTGTTTGGCTGATAGTCAAACATCATCCAATTTGGGTAATGAGTCTTTTTTGCTTTCCAATTGGCGTAGGAAGGCCGTACGTCATAAGGATGGATGTGTTGGCCGACTAATGGCTGGAGTGTTGAGGGGCAGGTCATGTGATGAAATCTCCAGGAATACATCTATTTGCAGTTGGTAACCCTAATATGAGGGGTTCAGGGGTGCAGTGTCTGTTTGGGGTGGAGCTGCTTGAAGTTGGGGGTGGGGGGGGTTGCTTGCCTTAAGTGGGGGAGGGTGGGTTTGGCTGGGGGTAATGGAGTTTGTGTAGGGTTGGGGGATGGGGATTCAGGCTATGGGCAATCCCACACGTTCGGGGAAGTTTCAGTCCCGAGAATTCGCAACGCATCTCTGCCTGGGGTGGGTCGTTGCTTTCAGGGATGATCGGAAAATACATTTCTGATAGTTTTTGTCTCCTGGGAGAGATTCTCTTAGTAGCTTCAAGATCTGCTTCCCATTTCTAGTCTCGGCGGAGTAGAGCGAGAGTGTTCCATCATTTAACTCACAATCCCTCGGGCGCTCTGTTAAAATGTGTTCTCCATCCCATGGCAGATGGACCTGGGGTGATCAGAGTTCATTCTCATTTCCTGCCGACTTCAACACAGGATGGCAGGAGGCCAAGAGAAGCAACAATCGCGCAGCCAACAAAGCTGGAGGGCAGGTTGGATGAGTCTGTGATGTAGCAGACTCTGATCCCAGGATTCCCTAAGGGAGAATGAAAGTCAGGGGGAGTAGATTCTTTGAAGTGTAACAGGATCATGGGCACAGCCTGTGCCCTGGGCTCGGTGCCAATCTGTTCACTGTCTGAAGGTCAACAACAGCAGAGTGCCTAAGGTATTAAAGATGGGGTGTCCCTCACTGCAGCGGAGATGAAGAAAACGTGTGGAAGAAAAGCAAATGAAGTCTGTACATTTTAAACATGTACATGTAAAACCGCTTAGTAACTGTTTGCTTTGCTGTGTGTCATAAGGAGATGGACAGGGATGTTGTTGTTCAGCACTTGACATCTTATACAATTATCTGTAAAATCCAGAAGCTGTGACTCTCCTGGATTGCTGAGACTGCCACATGCTGTCTATTTTTGTTCTTTCAATCACCATTTTTACATGTCTATTTCTTTCCTTCCTCAATCACAGGTCGCTCTGTAGTACCTCCCGAGCTTAAATGTGGACAGTGTCTGCTGGTAAGCCACTCAACTATATGGTGCATGGTAGCACAATTTGGTCTCGTTCTAACTAGACGTGCTGCCCGCAGGCAGGAATGCTGATCGTTAACTTTCTTCCGAGGAGAGTTGACCCCATTTGTAATACACCCCACACCACAATCAGGGTCAGCTCACTCTGCACGGACTCAAGCATCAAATCTTACACCCGCCACACGTGCCAGATACTAACTGAGTAAATTCAGTTGTACAAAGGAATGTTGGCAAACTGTTGCGTTGCATTCTGTTTGTCTACAAATACAGTCAGCGCTAAGAGAGGGGTAGACGGAGAAGTGACTCTCCTTGTGAATAGCTCGTGTGCTCACACATAAGAGTGATGTGGGCAGCATGAGGGGCCTGTACCGAGCCCCCGGAGTCAGGTTTCTGTAGAGGGAAGAAATAGAGAGAGAGAGAGAGAGTGCAGAAAGGACATGTATCTGCCAAATTAATTTCAATATGGATAATTGTAACGTGCTTCATTTTGGCAGGAAGAACAAGCCTGTGTGGAAAACATGGGTCAAAATGGGGCAGAGGAACCAAGTGATCTCAGAATAAAGATACACAAATCACTACAAGCCACAACACGGGTTAATGAAACCATGACACATGTAAACAAAGCACCAGGGTTCATTTCCAGAGGGATTATGATTGAAAATCAAAGAAGTTAAAGTTGTACAGAACCTTGGTTAGGCCACACTTGGAACACTGTACACAGTTCTGGTCTCCATATTATAAAAAGGATGTAAAGGCTCTGGAGAAGATACAAAATATATTCACCAGGGTGACACCAGCACTGAGGGTCACAATATAAAATAGCCACTAATAAATCCAATAAGGGATTCAGGAGAAACTTGCTTACTCAGAAGAGTGGTTGAGGTGAATAGCATAGATGCATTTAAGGGGAAGCTAGATAAACACACCAGGGAGACAGGAATAGAAAGCGATGTTGATAGGGGAGATGAGAAGGGGTGAGAGGAGACTCCTGGAGTATACACTGAACTGTTCAGAAGTGAATGCCCTGTTCCTGTGTTATAGACTCAATGTAACTCCCTGGGTTATCGGATGTTTTGTGTGCACAGATAAAGACAGAAAGGATGGAAATAAACCAAACAAAAGCTCCAGCTCATTGATGTTTTATTTTTATTTCATTAATATAACTATTGGCAAAACTTTAGACTGGGAATTTGAACCACCATTAGGACAGAAAACACAGGGGTGCTCAGTGTTTCATATCACTGCAGCACTTTACACTGATTCCATTTTACACTGATTCCATTTTACACTGATTCCATTTTACTAACATTGACATTTTTAAACGTCACTGAGAGTCTTGGCAACATAAACTGTAAAGCAGAAAATCTGAACAATGATAAGTTGGAGTTTACAGGTTACTCACATTTAAACTTGGTCAATGTGGCTCACAGTTCAGGGCAAGTTAGAGGCTGCATCATTCCACAACTCTTATGGGATGAAGCCAATTCTCTACACCCCTGCTGCAGGGACTCAGCCTTAAGTTTCACAGCCAGGGAGTCAGGCTGATCTACCATAGAGTACATCACATTCAAGCAAAATCCTGTCCTTGCCATACTTTCCAGCAGGGGTCCCTAGAGAGCATCCACAAGCTCCCGGGAACAATTCCTGGGCCACGAGCACCAGCCGACACCACCTATTCTCGTTTTCCCTGAGCACTGTCACTTTATTAAAAAGCCTAACAGGTCTGCCGATCAGTTTGATCTGTGATGCTCATCACCGGGATCACCGCACGCAGTCCCGGAGTGCGACTCCATCACTGCACATTCCCAGTTTAACACTGAGATAAAAGCAAAGAACTGCGGATGCTGGAAATCCAAAACAAAAACAGAAACAGAAATACCTGGAAAAACTCAGCAGGTCTGGGTTCTGTTGAAGGGGTCACGAGGACTCGAAACGTCAACTGTGCTCTTCTCCGCCGATGCTGCCAGACCTGCTGAGTTTTTCCAGGTATTTCTGTTTCTGTTCCCAGTTTAACACTGCCCGGGACTGACAGCTGATCTGGGGGCCCAGGTAGAGGTGAGAAGCAGGACAGAAATTAGCCTGATCAGAGCTCAGGCTGTGTGGGTGGAGAGATTACTCCAGGACAGATTAAAATCTGACCAAATGAGCGGAAGAAATTAAAACCGAGCGAAATCAGGCTTAGAAAAATCACAGGTGAGTTTTGGCAGTCTATAAATATCCAGACTTACAGAAAAATATCAATTTATGGCAACTGTTATATTCAGGCCCAGTGGGGACACCGTTCACTTAGCTCACCCCCCATGAACCTTCATTGTAAAAGGGACACATTTACAATCACAGTCAAAGTGCAAGGGCAAGGATTATATTCTTTGTTTTCTATTCTAGAAATATAAAATACAATCTAAATTTGCATTTGGTATACAAGGCACGTATTGCATAATCTAGAGCTATATTGTTGCAGAAGAATATATGGCTTTAATATAGAATTCTTCAATTCATCATAGTCCACATGATAACATGCTCTTTGCTGCCAAGCTGAGTAGAATGCAGTGCATGGGTACATAGGACGGGTACATGGGTACACAGGCAACGTCTACCAGGATGTTGTTTGTGGAGATCTGAGCAACTCCCGAGGATCACTTCTCAGAATTCAGCCAAAGAAAGACATCATCCTGTTAAGATGGAGGAGGGTGGAGGTTTGGGCAGTGGCTGCTGAAGGGGCCTCCTCAGCACAAGGAGTTCATCTCCACCATTAGTACCCAAACCCGCAGTAACGAGCTGTGATCAGCTTCACGTTTTGAGAGGGAACACGTTTCATGCATTAACTAATGCAGGGAGTGCAATCTTTTAAAAATTCTAATTATTGGACCACACAGGATTATACAGAGAGAATAATACAGCAGCTACTGGGGACAAATGTCCTACAAACATTGTTCAGAAATATACCCAATTTTTAAACAGAGGATTCAGAGACAATATTCCTTCACATTAGACCACACAAAGCTTTTCAACATGATGCACTGATCAGATTGATCAGAAATCTCTCTCTTGAGAGAGGAGAGCACTGATGAGGTAGTAATGAAAACTCTAAGCTACTCGATGGTGCTGATGTCCAGACATGCTCAGGACAGGTTAAGGTAAGGAACTGGGAAATGTTAAAAGCTGGAAATCCAGATTGTCTGCACCTCACTGACGAGCCACAAACGGTTTGTAGGACAAACAAAACATGGGCCTCCAGACAATGTGAAGTATAAAGCAGAATCGACTGAAACGTCTAATTCGGAGAATGATTGCACTACACAGCACAAACTATTACACAACATCTTTCATCTGAACATCAACCACATCACTACTGACCCAATGTAAAAAGCATAATAGCTTCAAAATAAGTTTTAAGAAGTGCTTTGGGAACTTATTCCAAAAGCTTGGATTTTTTTTTCCATTAAGGAAAGTGACTGTGAGCAGATTGTCCTCTTCAGTGTCAGGCAGGAGAGGACAATCTAACCAACATCACAACTGCTACTTGGTGCAGATATGATTCTTAACTACAGTATAAATTTATAAAGAGTATGATGATCAGAAAAGCAATATTGTCTGTTTCTCCCTTCATTAATGAATTCGAGATTGGTGAAATGACTAAGATGCACTAATTAAGTTACCCAGAAGCATTTGTGTTAAGAATTAGTTTCCAATAATCGACAGCAACATGCGCTTGTAGTCTCCACTTGTGTCACTCTCCACCATTGTACGCAAACCCTTTTGGTACTTCTCCCAAAACGCCTGCTTGATCTGAATAAGGTCAATCTGTGGACAGTGGACGAGAGAAAATAAATAACAGTTCAGGAAAAATCACAAGTGTTTCCTGTGCTCTAACAGTGTAAAAGAACGGACTCCAGACTGTCTGATAGCTGATCTGTATAGTGGGAAGCTATATTCTGCTGAAGGGACACTAACTGAGCAGACACTAAGGCAGAATGAGCAACGCTGTACAGGGAGCAGAGTAACAAAGAACATTCAGCAGGGCAAGGGGAACATGAATCATAGATACCATGGAGGTAACGGGCAGATACAAAACACAAAAACGTTAAATGTCAGCACTGATGCAGAATAGGACTGGTGACTGGAGAATGGGTGAAATAAAATGCACCATTAAAAAATCATAATGGCAAAATTGCATAAAATGGAGGTTGCAGCTGATCCAATGTATGTGAGAAACATGTACCAGGGTTACTCACTCACAACACTTCATCCCTCAGTGAGGCGGGGGTGAGGGGTGGGGGTCACTTTATATTGATGAGGGCTTCTTCACGTTATGTGAGGAGTGAGTCTAACCCTGAATGCACCACAGTGCGGGGAATAAGAAATAGATCCGATAGTCTCAAGTTCAATTCCTAGTCTATGCCGGTTGACCTCTGGGTAAATTCCCCACCCCCCAGTCACTGGACAGTGACCTGGAACTGGAAATCCAGCCGAATGAATTGTCCACTCTCTGATGGTCACATCCCCATCACTGTTCCAGCTGGGAACACAGAACCATGCAGCAAAGAAAGAGGCCGTTTGATCCATTGTGTCTGTGCCAGCTCCACCAAAGAGCTATCCCAGTTAGTCTCACAGCACTGCTCTTACGCCACATTCCTGTAAATGTTTCCTTTTCAAATGCTTACCCAATTCTCGATGTCACTACTGAATCTGCGAGTGCATTTAGATCGTAACGAGTCCATTCTAGATCACAAATTAATCAATAAACCGGGCACAGATCAGGATTGAACCTAGGACCTTCCCAGCTCTGTACAGCCTGTTAAATGACTGGCACTGACCGAGTTACAGATCGCAGAATATAATAACCCGACACCAAAAAATCCACCCTACAGAAACTCTCCGCCTCACACGCGTCCATACCTCACTGCGAGTGACAATAACTCGGATGAGGGTAGAGTCACTGGTGCCAAGTCCTTTCATGGAATGATAAACCTTTTCAGCAAAGAACGCTGGGCGATTGACCACACATTGCACTGCAAGAGAAAACCGAGAGGATCAAGCTTCATAAACTGCAGCTGCCCCACAACCAAGACATCAACACATGAGCAAAATTCAACGTCACCTCCGGTTAATGGCCACCCATGAAAATACAGCAACTTCTACCCTCCTTCCAGCTGAATCTGCAGCCTCCTTTCTGTTAAAGGTTCTGGTGAATTTTACAGGCCCGTCTGTCTCTTTCTGCAGTAACAGCTCAGGATAGAATCCTGAAGGTGATTCGCAGAGACAGAGCAAAAATGGGCATGAAGCCAAAAGGTTATGAGATTGAAGCTGGAAGAGGGTAACCCGAGAGGGCGAGGCTGATTGAGTGGATAGATGATGCCAAGCTGGGTTAAAGAGTGTTCCTTTCAAATGAAGGGCACCTTAAGGAGGGAAGCAGCAAGGAGCCCGGGCCTACAGAGGGAATAATTGTGAACAACGGAGGGGGGGGTGGGGGGGGAGGAGAAGGGTCGGGAGGAGGAGAGGATGGGGGGTTGGGAGGAGGAGGGTCAAGAGGAGGAGGGTCAAGAGGAGGAGGGTCAAAAAGGAGGAGGAGGAGGAGGGTCGAAGGGAGGAGGAGGGTCAAGGGGAGGAGGAGGAGGAGGGTCAAGGGGAGGAGGAGGAGGGGGTCGGAGAAGGAGGAGGAGGAGAGGAGGAGGGAGGGGGAGGGGGGTCGAGAAGAGGAGGAGGAGAGGAGGAGGAGGGGAGGGGAGGAGAAGGAGGAGGGGGTCGAGAGGAGGTGGAGGAGGAGGAGGAAGAGGAGGGGGGTCGAGAGGAGGAGGAGGAGGAGGGGGGTCGAGAGGAGGAGGAGGGTGGTCGAGAGGAGGAGGAGGAGGAGGAGGATCAAGAATAGGAGGAGGGCCGAGAGGAGGAGTAGGAGGAGGGCCGAGAGGAGGAGGAGGAGGAGTGGAGGAGGAGGGCCGAGAGGAGGAGGAGGGCCGAGAGGAGGAGGAGGGCCGAGAGGAGGAGGAGGGCCGAGAGGAGGAGGAGGGCCGAGAGGAGGAGGAGGGCCGAGAGGAGGAGGAGGGCCGAGAGGAGGAGGAGGGCCGAGAGGAGGAGGAGGGCCGAGAGGAGGAGTAGGAGGGCCGAGAGGAGGAGGAGGAGGGGGAGGAGGAGGAGGAGGGGGGAGGAGGAGGAGGGCCGAGAGGAGGAGGAGGAGGAGGAAGGCCGAGAGGAGGAGGAGGTGGGGGAGGAGGAGGAGGGCCGAGAGGAGGAGG